>NW_026622775.1:22454545-22757575 GCF_023065955.2 Ursus arctos
TTTTTTCTCTGAGATTAAAAAAAAACAGCGACACTGTTTTTACCTACTTTATGTCTCTTAATGTTCAGAATGACCCTTTGAGTAAGAAAAAGGAATTTTAAAAAGCTGAGAAAGATCATACTCAGGTGATCTCACATGCACTAGTAAGTGGCAGAACCGGAACTTAATATCAGATTTGTCAGACTAACAATTTCAAGATGCTGACATTTTCAAGATACCGTCATAATTCTGTAGGAGAAGATACCAGTTTATTTTTATTTGCTTTGGGAAGCTGAACCGGAATCAGTTAGTTAGCCCACATTGTGAAGACAAATTTGGGGTCTGTGTACAAAACTATGAATTGAGGAGTTATGGTGACAACAAAATAAGAGATAAAATCAGGAATCCTGATTTTTACAAAAGTTTTCATAATACCTCAAAGCCACTGACATCAATACTTACCAAGAGAAATTCCTGAAGCAATTTTCCAGAATACATTAGTGGATAGGTAAGGCGTACATAGAGAGGAATGAAACAAAACAACATAAAACATTTGATCAGGTACAATTACCAGAGGAATTTTAATTCAGAAGGTGCCAAACTAAATTTTAAGAAAACGAATGGTTGTGCAGGTGTTTTGGACTCGCGAGGGAATGCTGCATTCCAACTCGCCCTCCCTGGTTGATTAGGGCTAGTCCTCTCTGAAGACCCGGGATATTAGCATAAATTTTTCTCTTGGCAAAAACATGGTCGTTCAGATGTAAGAAAACTAATACTACCATATTGTCTAATACAGAATTTATTGCTGTACAAAACCATGAGAATGGGCTGGCAAAGGAAAAACAGTAAACTGTGGATTTTGCTTCAGCACTTTGAAGAGTGCCACAATCCAACACATTTGTTTTCCAAATCTTCAAGGAAAATTTATTTTCTGGGAAGATCCTGTGTGCTTATTTATGGTTTTATACATCTTTGGCACCATGGTAGATGCCCAGAGCTGAGTGGATCCACACGTCAGAAGAACAGCTGCAAAATTTAGTAAGTAGCTGTGGGTTTGACTGGTCCTTATAGCTGACTGTAGGGCTGTATTTTCAGTTCTCCTTATCTTTTTGAATTTTAATAGAACTAAGTAGGCATGTGGCAGAGAAACAGCCTTCTTTTGTGGTAAATCTTTAGGAACCAAGGTACTGATGTTAGAGAGGGGAGAATTAGGAGCGTGTTTGGCAGGCTAGTGTCAATTATCATCAATTGGCCATAAATAAACCAATCTTTTGAACTATTATACTCAGTACAAAAAGTTTGAGAACTTGGGAGAAAAGACGATAGGATGTCTAAATTCCTCAAATGTCTTTAACCAGGGCCACAAAATTAGTCTCTCAAATTTCACTCATAAAGAGAATGGATTTTGTTTCACTGTTAATCAAAAATCCTTCCCCACAAAAGCTTACCTTCATTGTATAAAGAACATAACCATGACAATGATGATGATTGGTTTATTCCAAAGCTAGTGTGTTGTTAACACAATCGAGGGGAACAAATTTTAACCAAAGCATTGTTTAAATTAAGTAATAAAAATTAAATGGCAGAGCGTGGGGTTCAATTTTCAAATATGTACTTAAGAAAAATAAATAAATGATTTTTCCACTTGGAATATTTTTGTGTCCATTTTCTCTTTACATTATTAATTTTTTGAGGACAGGGATAATTTCTTATTCATTGTCATATCTCTAGCCTCTACGATATATTGAGAAATGTTTGTTGAAAGCATTTTTTATTTTAGCTACAAAATGTACCATTGTCTTTACAATTTAAAAGTCCGACTTTCCCTATTTGTTAAATTATTGGTTTCAATCCAGCAGTAATTGCAGGAAACTAATTGAACCAACAACAATTCCTACAAATTTACCAATTGCCATTCTCTAATGTTAAAATCTGAATTTCCTTGATGCATATTAAAAAAAAATTCGGTTCAGAATATGAAAAACGAAGCCTTGCAAAAGCTAATTAATAGTTTTCTTTTTTAATGCAAATGGTTGTTACCAACCTATTAACAATTAAGTTCATAAACACAAGCAGAGATACAAAAACATAAGACCTCGGTATCTATAGGGATATACATGTCTGAAAATTTTTAAAACTCCTTTAACACAACATCTTCCAAATTCAAATTTCTCCTTTCAATATAATAACATAATATCCCCACAGAAAGTGCAAACCTGTAACTTTAAATAGTTTCTAACTTGGAGATAATGAAGAGGTGGTTGAGGATAGCAGTGTGCAGGAATTGTGAAATTGTGAGGCTTACTTGCGTGATGACAACCTAGCCTGTTGCAGCTTCATGGTGGTCAGCAGAAGGCAAGAGTCTACTGGGTCAGAAACAAAGGACGTTTTTACTCACCACACATCAGTCCTTTTGCCTTACAAATTCCATGAGACAATGCAGAGGGGGTTCTGGTTGGATGTTGCATACACAGTGGAGTTGTGTTACAGCTGAGAAACCCTAAGCTAAGGAAGTCCAAATTGTTTAAATGTGGCTACTAGCAAACTTGCCCAACCTTTGCCTGGAGGAATACTACCTTTATTAAGAATTCTGCACTCTGCCCAGATGCCCAGCACTGTATGTTCTGAGTCTTGTTCCTGTACAGATATCCATGCAAAGGTAGTCTGGAACAGAAGACATGCAGAAATATGACAGCCCCATGGAGAGTTAGCTTCCAACAGTGTGGTGGATATACATATCTGGAATTTATTATTTTTCTCAACACCACAAACACACACCCCCACACTTGTTGGATCAAACAAGAAAGCGGGACCTTTAACATGACTTCCGTATCTTTTTCTCCTCACTCATCTACTCATCAATCCTGTTCATATATCGAGGTTTTTCAAGGCTGTTCACTTTTGTCTATCTCTGTTGTTATTATTTGAATTTGGTTCACTGTGATCAGTAACTTGGTTTCTTGCAAGAGTCATTTTACAGGTTTGCCAGACCCAAGTTCTGTTCAGCACTAATGCTTTCTTCATAAATGCAGCCAGGATGATCTTTCTAAGATGCAAATCTGATGAGGTCACTCTCTTGCAGAAAAGACTTAGAAGTTGCCTTACCTTCAGGAAACAATCCGTATTGCATTAAATGTCTCGCAATGTACTGAGTTTATTTTTCTCTTCGATGTCTTCTCTGACCCCCACCCCTCACAGTCAATGTTGCAGCTCTACTGAGGTACTTAACATTCCAGGGCTATGCACATCCCAATTTTACTTCCTGAGATAAACTGCCTAGACTTTCATTCTTTTTGCAAGGCTGATTAATATCTGTTCTTTTCTCAAGACCCACCTTAGATGTTATTTCCTTCCAAAACCTATTTGGCACTTCCCAGTTTAGATGATGCAACTCCATACTTCACCTTTAATATCTCTTATCACATGGTAATTAAATTGCTTATTGAACTTATTTTTAATGTTTCACCAGGCAATAAATTCTATGGTGACAGATATCCAGGACCCACCCAAACTGGCATATGGTACTCATTCATGAATGCTTATTGAATATATAAATGAATGAAGAATGAATAAATGAGTGAATGACTAATCAGATGCTTACTTTGATGGGAGGTATTAGAAACAGAAATGTACTCCAGAAATGATGGGAACTTACCAGAATCAATCCTATTGTTGGCTATTGCTTTTAATTTCCTTCCTTCCTCTCTCTCTTTCTTTCTTTCTTTCTTTCTTTCTTTCTTTCTTTCTTTCTCTCTCTCTCTCTCTCTCTCTCTCTTTCTTTCTTTCTTTCTTTCTTTCTTCTCCTTTTCTATTCCCCTGTGATCTCCTACACATGACATTGTTTCGACCTTACTTACTAGTATACACAATTATGTCACTTTGCAAAGAGGGTTTTAAATGTCAGCCAGCCCTGACTTCTTAGAATTTTATTCACTAAAAAGATGCAGTGGGAAAATACGACAGGTGGATATGTGTTGAGGATTAGAGTACACCAGGGACTGAAATGGAGCTACCAATCTCATTAGCTGTCTTCTGAGCTGCCGAATTCTACCTAGGTCCCCAAGGTGAAAGGCTAATAATTAATTCAATTTACTATCTATTCTGTGGAAAGCTCCAAAGGTTAAGATTATGGAGGACCGATGAGGGCAATCTTTTACACTGTTTAAATTGCTATTTAAATTTGAATTAGATTCTAATGGTGACAGTTTGAAACCGACACAGTTTAATTCATTTATCACATTCCAAAACCTGCCTACCTGAACCCACTTTAAAGTATGTCTTAAATAAGCAGTCAGTGCACTTACCTGTCCATTTGTATTATTTGCTTGAAATTCAAATATGAATGACAATTACTAGACTTGTCAACTTTTTTTGTTCACTTTCTATTATTTTAGCTTTCTCTGCTCTGGGATCCCCACTGACCATGATATAATTTTTTTTATTGATAACATAACTCATACTTCCCAGGACACAGCATTCTGGGGGTAACATTAGATAACATAATACTAAAAACAACAACCACTAACATTTATATAGTGTTTATGATTTATATATATATCTATATATCTATATATCTATATATATATATACACACACACACATACATATATACGTCCATATATATGTATATACTGGATATAATCTCCTGAACAATCCTGTCAGAAAGTTATTATTATCACTCATATTTTAGAGATGAATAAACTGAAGCCAAGAGAGCAATATTTTTCCAAGATTATACAACTAGTGAATGACAGAACTGCCTTTCAAAATCAGTCACAGGAAAATTTGCCTATGTTCTCCCATATTTGCTTCACTGGGATTCTAGTACTCCACAAATTCCTCCAAATCATTCTGGAAATTCTGAAGCAATCTGGCATTTTGCCCATAGACTGGAACTTGGGTACCATATGGCAGTTGCCATTTCTCCTCTATGCTGGTCCTCTGGGGTTGCCTATTGCTATGCCACGGCTGTTCCTCAAAAGCAGAAGGTGTGAGGGTACCTGCTTCGTCCATCATATCTGCCATAGCCAGTGCCTGCCAAACACTGTCCTAAGTCTACCATGGGCATCAGTACTACAGCGAAGGCACTGGGGACTGAATGCAAGCAGAGCTTCTGCTGCAGCCAAAAGGTGCTCAGATTTGTCCTGCTAACCAGGAGCAACCACTTCCCATTTTTTGGTTTTCACTCAAGATACTCTTGCAGGTCATGATAGTTGGGTTTAGCAAGAGCCACCAAATGCAGAGATTAAGTAATCTTGAATCCTTTATTCCTTTGACGTAAGTGAAATAATTTGAAAGAAAATGTACTTAATCTCAAATACAATGATTAATGTATAAAACATTAATTTTAGTCGAATGTTCTGGATATAGTCTTAGTAATTGCATTCTTTCTTTTATGGATAATCACAATGAGATGCTAATGATTAAGCTGAATATTTTTCAAAACTTTATTTTTGCTCAGAACTGAGAATTATTGATAAGAACATTTTTGCTAAATAAATGACCATGGTTTTTTTTTTTTTTAGTTATTTTTTAGTAATATTTAGTTAACATGGAACACTATTTGAAAGAATACAATGGTCTCATATTCCCTAAAGAGTAAACCAATATTTTCACTAATAAAAGATCTGATATGTCACATTACTATCTCTGGGTTGTTGAATCAAGTAAAGATTA
The DNA here is from genome assembly GCF_023065955.2 of Ursus arctos. Lineage (NCBI taxonomy): Eukaryota > Metazoa > Chordata > Mammalia > Carnivora > Ursidae > Ursus > Ursus arctos. The sequence goes on from NW_026622775.1 coordinate 22,460,201, forward strand.
GCCTCACCTGGCACGATCAATTCCAGGAAATAAAATCTATATGTTATGTTAGCTAAAAAGGTTAAATGAAATGTCAGTTATTAGGGAATTTCAGTACTTGGTTGATTTTTAATGCTCCGATACAGTAAATAACACATGAACTGAACTTTCAGAATGGCGGTATTTTGCAGAACATAAATTAAATCTTTGTAATGGCTCTGAAAAGTTCAGTGATGATATCATTCCCAGGTCCATGAACATGAGTGAGTGTAGTAGTGAGATAATTTTTTTGTTAATCTATTTTTCTCTTTTTAAAAGAAAATAACTCATATTTTGAACATCATATATATTATTACAGCTTATGTTGGATTAAGATTCTGAGAATCCATATAAACATATTTAAATATAGTTCTTTTGAACTTTTTGCATCAACATATTTGAAATTCTTACATTATGTTAAAAGTAAATATTAATGCAAACATTTTAAATATACATATGAATGTGGAGAACATTGAGTAATAAAGAAAATAATTAAGTGTAATGCACTACCAACTTAATTTCTGATTCTCATTTCCTTTCATTGTATCAATGAATGGTTTTAGAGATGTTACAAACTTTCCAAAAATTATTTGGCTTACACCAATTTCAATAAAAATTCATAAACTGCATTTTATTCTTACTTATTCTTTCTTGAGGTATAATTATATCTACACATAAAATCACTCTTACCTATTTAACCTTACACACACAAAAATAAAACCAAAGTTATGAAGAAACTAGTGCAAATACACTCCAATTTTTTATTCTTCTAGATTCCAGGAGATTTACCTAATACTTCTGCGGCATGAAATAAAGGTAGGTTTTTGTATCTGTTCTACTTTTCTTTCTTAACCTATTTGTAACAAATTAAAAAAAAAAACAAACAAGGTTTTGTTTTGTCACATAATCATTTTCTTTCATTTACTGCAAATATAATAATCAATTTTCCCTACTTTAAAAAAAATCACCATATGTATTGTAATCAGTGTTACGGTCAGCGAGGCATAAACATTATTAGCAAACATTCAAATGCTTGGACACTTCTTACAGTAATATATAATAGTGTATCGTTTGTTAAGTTATAAAAAATACAAGAACAAGCTTAAAATTGGATCTGGCCTAATTAATTGGTATTTATTTATTCATCAGTTTAAGAACTGTTTATTTATTTGAAATTTTAAGCAAATAGAAAATTTAAAATTCTACAATGCAACCATGTGTCTTTTTCCTTCTTCCTGATTCCCTAGTTATCCAAGTCTCCTCAGAGCACACTTCAGATAGAAATATTATCACCCATCTTTTATCTTGGAATCAATGTTTAAAATGCACCCCATTATGACAATAGAAAATAGATATGAATTTCTTTACTTGACTCTGAGCTCTTTGAAAAGTAGAATCTATTGACATCTTAAGAAGTCTTTTATGCTTATCACCTAGAATGACTGCTGTACATACTTTGTTCAGCAGATGCATAAATAAAAGTTGTACTATACACTCATAGATTTCACGACACAGAGATCCTAGAGATCATCTAAAAAGAGCTAAGAATTTCCTTATCAAAGATAGGTACAATCTAAGACTGTGCTATTTGTTGATAGAAGTCTGTTGATAGAGTCATCCCAGATATTTTAGTTTTGGTCTAGAACTCTTCTCTGAAATTACACATAAAATGAACTTTTAACATACTTTCATCATTGTACATCCAGCTTTATGGAAGCTGAGCAACCTTTGGCGTATGCACACACAAAATCATATTTCAATTACAACCTCATCAGTAGTTTAACCTTTATTGGTTTTCTGTCGTTCAGTAGAGTGACAAAGATTCCTTCTCCACACCAGATTCTCTTTAGTGGTTTGCCATTTGCTGTGTTCTTGTGAGTCTTTTCAGAATGTGATATGGAATTGAAGTTCATTATTTGCTCTATGTAGTCCTTCTATCAGGGACAGATTTTCTTGACATACGTCTGGCACTTGGTGTAAATTTTCTGTATGGTGTCTAATATGTACGGCTCTACAATTGGAAAACTGTCCTCTGTAACTCAGGTGGTCTTGTACAGAATGATTTCACCAGTATTGACTTAAGCAGTTGACGGTTGCATTGGAGAGGGAAAGTCATTCAATTGTATCAAAGGGCTTTCAGTAAAAAGCAATTGGTTAAGCTTGTACTAAATGGCATTTTCAAAAGATGTCTTCAGTAATAACCTTAAATTTAATTCTAAGGTTTCCTCTATTTATTGCATTTTGCCTTCTTATTTAGTTAAAACATTTTTAAAGAAAACAAAAAAAGGCTTTGCCATGCGTGCTTGCTAAGCATTAAATTCACTAAGAAATATTTTTTCTACTAACAAATTTTCTCAGCTGGCATGTGAATTTGGTGGATATAATAGTAGTCCGCTTTTATAGAGAAATAGCACAGCAGTCTGTTCTTGGGTTCCTATTTTGGGGACAGTTTAGAATAGTCACTTGCTACAATTTTCTTATAGAAAAAAAACCTTTATATTGTGGAAACCTGCCTCAGTTTTTAAATTTAAAATTATTCACATTAGTTTGGAGTGATGCTTTCAACTATCATTTCTGTGGATTCTAAGGTAACCAAAATTTGGGAAGTTTTATATAGGCCACATTTAGACAGCTATTAAAACATGGCAAAACTTCTTCATTGCCCATTGTTGATTGACATTAATCGCCCTTGAACTGCCCTGATTTGTCTTTTTTTTTCATTTAGCTTACTACATTTTAACCTAATTTTACTTACTCTTTACAATTATTATTTATTGTCCAGCTTTCCCATTGAAATTTAAGTTCCATAAAAGCAGGAATCCTTGTACATTTAATTCAGTCATATACACCAAATGCTTAGGACAGTAGAAAGCACTCAGTAAGTAGTGTTGAACAGATGAATCTGTTCATTCACGCAAGTGTGAATAATGATGGATTCTTCTAGAGAACATCATTTATTAAGCAACAACTATGTCAGTATCTGTACACTGTTTCTGAGGAAGAAACAACAATTAAAGATGCCCTTCTTCTAGAAAAGTTTACTAAGATAAAAACTAAGTGAAAAAAAATAAATAATTATAATATGGTTCAAGAAGAAAGTCAAGAGAGTTTCAATTTCTTCTGACAGAAGTGTCAGGAAACGTTTTACGGTGAGGAACCCAAGTAACAGCCCTGAGGTGAAGGCACAATTGTCAGACTTTTTCTCTAGAGCTTTCTTATTTCCAGTTTCTGTGAGAGGTTTGGTAATCATCAGAGTCCTGAGACCTCTTCTTGAGGGCAGTGGTCTTCTTCCCAGTCTATTTTTGCATGGCCAGCATACAAGAACAACTATCATTTTAAAATTTCCTTTTGGTTCACTTTTTCATTTATTAAAATAGACATGACACTTTACCCATAGATCATTGGATGTTTTAATACTGTGATGCTTACAAATATGAATCTTCTCTGGTATTATTCGCACTTCTAGATTTCTTGAGTATTTTTGTAAGATTTTGTTTAAAGGACTATATCTATTTCTAATTTATGTATCTATAAACTATTTTTATATATACATTTATAAATATATACACTTACATTTACATATTACATATATATACTGTATATGTATATTTACATTTATAAAAGTGTATACTGTTTATGAAAATATATTATCTATTTATAAGCTATAACATATATTTATATAAATATGTCATATATATTTATACAAGGGAGAAAGAGAGAGAAATGGAGAGGGAGAGAGAGAGAGAAATCAGGAGTCTACAGTCTTGTCCTTTAAAAAGCACCTGCTTTTGCAGGTCAAAGAGCTATTCTGATGAAGAACAGTGTGCCAGGCCAACAAACACTGCACGGCTATATAGGTAAATTGGGTAAATCGGACCACATGGACAGCTATAATATCAATGTTAGAAATAAGCCTGAGCTTAGAACTGAACAGTTTGATTTAGGTTAGCTATTTTTCCAAGCACATGACCTAAAAAAACATGGGTTGTGTGGCTTTGGTGGGAAAGAAAGACTGTAAAAATCTACTGAGAGAAGTCAAACAAAGCACAAGAGACCTGGGAAGCCCGAGAGAGCCCCTCCATGCCCAGAGCTCTTGCCCAAGCATTCTTGCCTAGGCATCTCCTGAGCAGAAGTGTAGTCCAGCGGTCCCCTGACTATCCCGGTCCGTGGGAGGGAGAATGAATAGAGGGAGGGAATAAGAGCTACAAAGACAGATAGATGATTGTGATTTCATTAAATATCAATAGTCCCTGGTCTTATTTCTGTCTCGAGATCTCAGGGAAGAGGACAGTCAAACAGGAACCATCATCCGGTAAGTTCTGGACCCAAATATATGTCCTTGAACTTGATTGGTAAGGGGCTGTCCTTCTCTTGGAAAGGAAAGGAAAGGAAAGGAAAGGAAAGGAAAGGAAAGGAAAGGAAAGGAAAGGAAAGGGACCAGCAGAAGAGGATAGGGAAGAAGGCTTGTTTCACTGGACCCTGTAACTGACAATAAAAATTGAAAAATATGAATATATAACAGAATTCCAACCTATAAGATAAAATATAGGGGAAAAAGTTGATGTTAAATCTTCAAAGGGAAAAGCCTCAAAGGGAACAAATAGAGAATGAAAATTAAGTAGCAAAATCCTTTGTCCAGTTTTTAGGCAATAAAAATTCCATTTACATTGTAAACAAAGATATTCTATATCTCTTTCATGTTAGAAATACATTTTATAATAGGAAATAGTGTATCTTTGCACATTAACAGTGCATGTGTTTTAGCTGATGTTGAAGGAAACAATTTCATTACTTCATGAGTCTGCTAATCCACAAACTTCCAGAATGAGTTTGGCTAAGCTCAGAGAAAAGTTAGGGCTTTAAAAATGCAGTGGGAGGAAAATGAACACTGGAGGCCCATTCTCTTTGACTAGCTTTTTCTTTCATGCTCTTTCACCTATTTCTTCTTCTTGCATTGGCTTTTTTGGTTCTAGGAATGGCAAGACCTGAGTGTAGACTGTGACGCTCTGAAGAGGAGATTCACAGTCAGCACATTATGAAATTTCTTCAAATAATTGTGGCTTTAACCTATGTATGCTAACACAAATTGACAACAGCAAATGACTCATTACCTATTACTTAATATTTTTTGGACTTATCTTTATTTTTCTCAACATTGAGTGGGTTTTATCAGCTGTTTTGTACACTGGGAAGCTTCATATTTCAAAAGGTTTGTCTACATATAGTTTACACATGTCATCTTCACTATTTTATTTATTGTCGATAACTCAATTGTAATGGATCCATTTTGATCTATTGTTTATATAAACTAGAAAGAGATTGAAATATGCAGTTTGTCTTCTTAGTGAAGTACACTAATTAATGTTTTATTTACTCTAGAAAGTATGCATACTTTTAAAGATATGTAATTTTATTATCAGAAATTGAACCACAGATATTGGGGATTAGGGTTCAGTTTTCCCTTATCTACTATATTGAGTGAGAAAAAACTTCAGAATATATGCACTAAAAATGTGTATTGTTCACCACTATTTAACATTTTTGGTTACTTCTTCTGAGGCTTATTTTATCTTCAGTGTGATAAACTAGTTTTTCCTTAAAATATGCTTCAATTTCTAATGGAAGAGGAATCATTTTTGCACTGCCCTTCTGGATTTAGCTCTGATATACATGGGTAAAGAAGTGTTTAGGGAGAGTATATTTTTAAGAAAGGAGAAGAAGGTATTGTTTAAAAATTATAGGTTTCACATGGTTATCTGGATTCTGCTTCATATATGAGTGTGATAGGTAGCCTCTAAGACACTCCTACCAATCCCCACCGGCTGATATTTACGGCCTTGGGGAATCTCTTCCCCTGGAGGAACTGCTTCTAACCAATAGAATACAGCAACACTAAAAGGATGTCATTTCTATAAGTAGGCTACAAAACATTGTGACTTCTGTCTTGCTAACTGAATCTCTTTATTGCTCTCTTGGTTTGAAATAATGAGCTACGTTTTGAAGAACCTCATGTGACAAAAAAATACTGAGGCCCTGAGTCCAATAACCTGTGAGGAGCTGTGTCCTGCCAACTATGTGAACTTGGAAGATGATCTTTCCCCAGTCAGAACTTCAGATGACTACAGTTCAGGAACACTTTGCAGCCCCAGAATAAAAGATTCAAGTAAACCACGCCTGGATTCCTGATCCACAAAAACTGCTATGAAGTTTTGGGGTAATTTGCTAGGCAATAATAGATAATCAATACACTGAGATAGAAATATGTTCCCTTATTTTACCTGCAAGGTATATGAGATAACAGAATACTTCATTATGGCTAATGTAAAATCATTTTTTAGAATCTATCATTAATGGGAAGATAAACATGGGAGTTTGTGATACTTAAATACTACAATTCCATGCCTAGCATGTGTTTTATGCATGTGCTCACATTCTAATGTAATTTGCATTATTTTAGATGCATCATTATATATGACAATTGAAGTATGCATATTATTTTGGAATAATCTTATCTGTAGTTAGTAGAGGTTGTTTAATAGTGCATAATATCTGAAGAAACAGCTATTATAAATCTCATATTTTATAAAAATTCTTAATTTCAAATTTCATACCATGTGGTTTAAAAAGCAATTAGCATGGACGAGTGGTTAGCTTCCAAAATAAACCAAAGATCAATTTATTTTAAGGTAACAACACTTCCTCTATTTAAGAATGTTTTCCTTAGTTCCAAGGTAATTTACTCATATTCTGAACACAAATTTGAAGGCATTAAACCACTGTCATGACATGTGGTGAATCCTAACATGTGCTTATTGCTTTGCTGAAACACAAGAAAGAGAGTATACAGCAATAGTATTTAAAATGCATAGCTTATGTTTGACTCTGAGTGACAAGCAAGTGACAATGATAGATCTCAATGCAATCCTGACATAGAGCGTCAATTAGGAAAATGGCAAAGGCCTTTCCAACACTATAAATTACTCTGTGAATGCCAGTAACAAAAGCCCTCACTGCCGGTAATTTTGCATGATTACAGTTTGGACAAAAGATAGCTGATGAGGGTGAAGCCTTATTATTTATGATGCTGAAACATATTTCTTACCAGATGTATGACTTGAGCATGATCACAACAATTTCTATGACTCTAAAACACACCTATGTGAAAAAAATTGCAGATTGAAGCCACATTTTGTCATGTCTTTAAATTACAGCACAAGTATTTTTTTGAGATATTAATATCCAAGTTCTTAACGTTCACATAGCAAGTTCTTTTCTATGAAAAGACATATATGAATATCTTGACTACCAGTTACAGTTACTGACTATGACAAATGAATCATTATAAGATTAGCTGCCTCTTCAGAATGCCTTAGTAGAATAGTATCAGTACTATACTCTGTTAGCTTTTAGATTTTCAGGAAAAAATGTAAATCTTACATTTTACTTTGTGTGACAAACAAGTAGGTGATCTCTTATGATAGAATTTGTAAAGTACTTTATGTTACCTTAAAACATAGCACATTTCTGGACTCCCTGCTGCTCCTGGAGTGATATATTGTTTGCTGGTGCCCATGCTAATAGTATCAAGCATCTCCCAAATAATAATACTGTAAGTGCATCACTCTGACCTTTCCAACATTGGTTCTTGAGTCTCATCTTTAAAAATGGCAGAAAACTTGAAGGATTAATGAGGATCTAATAGTTCTTTGCTTAGATTCATAAAATTTAAAGTTAAAACCTACCTTAAAGTTTATGAACTTCAAGCCCTGTATTTTCCACCTAAGGAAACAAGAGCTCAGAAAAGTTAAGTGCCTGCTTTGAGGTCAGTAAATTGGAAACGTCAAATAATGTCATGAAAAGTCAAGGTTTTTAGTAGAACAAAATATCTTCTTGAAAGACAGTTAACATCATAAATAATTGTTCTATCCTCTCTGAATACTTAATATCCAGTAAAAAATAAAAAAAGTAGAAACCACTCTAGATATTTCAAGATATTTCAAACAGAAAGGGGTTTATCTCAGGGTATTGATTAAAAAGACATTAGAAAGTGCTGGAAGGGCCATGATGAAGGAAAATACTACCAAACACAGAAAATAACCGGCCTCTCCTTTCCTTCTGTGCTTCCAAACTCCCATTAATTGTGCATTGGGGAAAATTGAAGAAGACAGAAGGCAAGAGAATCTTAAAATGTGGTTTGCAGGCTTCAGCCCAAGAGGTATAAAAAGAATTATAAAATTGATTTTGGAGTGGATAGTCAACAGGAATAACACAGTTGGAAACAGGTACTTCTGATTCCTGTAAAAGTAATGCATGTTCTCTGTTCTACGGAATTTCCAAAGAAATATCAACATTTTAATGATTTTTCTCAGTGGTCAAGTTAGGAAAGAGAGAAGGGGACAGGGTTAATTTTCAGTTCATATCCAAATAGAAAAATTATTCTTGCAGCCAAATGAAGCACAGATCAATATTCCTTCTGCTTACGAATACCACCAGAGCTCATCCCTTACATAAACTGTGGACAGATGCTCAGCATCGAGAGAAATTGAGAGTTTTTTCTTCGCCATCAAGATTTGGCTGTGCCCCCATATAGAGCTTCTCTTTTGTCTGTATACTTACCTTGAAACAGGTCTCAGATCTTTAGATTTCTACCAAATAGAATCTACTCAACAAGGGATCAATTTAGCAATAGTGTTTTAATAAAAAAATAACCTAAGAAAGACTAAGGAGAGGTCTCCTTCAAAATTTAAGTTAGATAATCTCTTTTAAGCTTCTCTTCTTATTGGGGAACCTGAGTGGCTCAGTTGGTTAAGTAGCCAACTCTTGAGCACATGGGTCATGGGTGAGGTGGAGTTCCTTGCTCAGTGGGTCGTCTGCTTGAGAGTCTCTCTCTCTCCTCTCTCTGCCCCTCCCCCATCTTGCACATGCACGCACACACTCTCTCTCTCTAAAAATAAATAAATAAATAAATCTTAAGTTTTTCTTCTTACTGTTTAAGAAGAGGTCTGCCTCTTGTAACTCTTTCCTATCTCTTCAGAGTAATTTAGATCTTACTTCAAATCTCCAGAATATATTCACTAGCAGACACACAGGCCAGCTTCTTTCAGAGGTACATGTTAGTGTTCAGGTTTCCCAGGAAGAAGAGTTCAAGAAGTGGATTTTTGTGTAGGAAGTTTACCGGAAAATGCATTTGGGATCAACATTTGCAAGGAGCTAAAGAAGTAGGAGTAGCGAAAGGTAGAGGGTACTCAGATGCAGTCACAACAAAGGCTTCAGCTTATTCCAAAAGGAGCTCTGAACCTAGCACAGTCCTTCCTGAATTGGTATAAAGCAGCTGAGCCTTTACACCTCTCACATAGACCAGTCTTGGATGTGGCTGCCCCATGATGGAGGTGTGGCTTTGGATGAAGATTTCTTCAGCCAAGAGCAACCACCCTGACGAGGTACTAAGCTATGAGCTTCCAGTCGTTAACACTATCAGGGTCTGGGGAGAGGAGATGTTCCGAAGGAGAGTTCTGGGCTTGCACCCAGTGTCCATGGCTAGAGAGTTGGTAGATTCTCCTATATGCTGCCTAAAAAAAAAGGAGTTTTAACCATATTGTTCGGACTTTCATTGAACAAATGTTTTTACCTCTTGCAAAATCTGCCACAGTGTCTCTAAGATGATGCTACTGAGAAGACTCAAAACAAAAATTACTTTTGCCCCTGTCCAGACTTTCTGCCTCCCAGCCCTCTTCCCTCACTCCTTATTTTATGAACTGGGGCATAATTCATCAGCAAGCTACCCCTTTGGAAACCACATTACTTAACTACTTCACTTATTTAAATACTGATAAATTCCTTGCTCTTCCTTCCAGGGTGCTTTCTCTATCTCTTCATAGCAAGATGGAGCTCTTCTGTGTCAGTGAAGGCTTCAAGGTTTTCCTTGGAACTTAAAGAATAACTCTTGATGGCTAGAGTCAACAACTTTAGAATGCAAAGTTGCCTCGGTGAGCTGGAGAAATTCATAGTCTTGTTTTCTTCCACAGGTCCCCAGATAAGAAATAGGGTTCCACCCTTATGTGCCTGACTCAAAAAGAGAGATACAACATTGTCACCAAAATGCATTGCATCTCTGACCTCTGAAAGGGAGGAAAAGAGCTCATCTGCTGCCCTCCTCCATGTTCCCTCCCCAACAACTCATGATGCTACGGTAATTCAACATCCAGCACTTTGACTCTTAGTTATTTCCTCACTGGGAAATCAGGACAAAGATGTCCTTTTCCACTCAGTTTTGCTGAGAATAGCCAATGTCGCCTTCTATTTTTGAACCTCCAAAATAGCTCTACTGACACTAAGAATGTGAGGGCTCAGTTCTGACGTGGGAAAATCTAGGTTTCTTCAGAAAGACTTTTTATACATCAGTGTCGGAGAGGCTTGTGCAGCCTGCCCTAATTTTCCACATCCTGCCCCCCACTTTGGCTCTCATATTTCTCCCTGTAAAAAATCTCTCAGGACTTAACATATATGTCCAAGGCTTTTCTCCTTGATGCTGATGTCTGGTAAGAAACTTGACATACAAGTTCCTATAACGGTCCTCATTACTGAAAACACATTCAAGTGCTGTCAGCCACAGTGACAGACACATTTGTGAATTTGAGAATATAGATAATCTTAATGGTGACCCCTGAAGAAATGTATCAAATACATTGCTTCTCCTTCTGACACCTGACACCTTTCTCACACAGTGGCAAGTTCTCACCACAACTTAGTCCTTCTCTCTAATCTCTGGCACGTTTCTTTTTTGTTTTTGACATAGCACATAGTTTCAATCATTGGTTCCACAATCTTAAAGGCTAACCACACAATTCTGTTTTAGCAGATAAAGAAAACATAAGTCCTAGAATCAACCAATGCATAACTGTCTTTTGAGGAGAATACTCAAAATCTTCAGAAAATGAGTCTTTCAAAGCAGAGTTGAAGAGCAGTTTCCAGCCTGTAACTTGACAGAGATTTGTGGATACTACCAAGTTAGCTCACAGAATGTTCTGCGAACATCATGTCTTAAACAGTGCGCTCCCCTGGCCCCCAAAGTAGGAATATGCCAATTCAGTTTCTTCCTTAACTTTCTTATGACATTGAAATCAAATATAATGGGCCACTGTTCAAACCAAACTCTCAGCTGAGATTTAGATGTATCTTCATCAGTTACAGTGAGGCTGCTGCATCTTCGTTTGAGGACTTTAGTTGTGACCTTAAGTAGTCCAGATCTGCCTGTCACCGAAAAGCAGCAGCTGTTTTTGGCCTATTCTAACTCTGAAGAGAAACCACAATGTTCTTGGATTATCCCCAGATGCAAACTTCTGTCCAAGCCTTCGTGGGCTACATGGTTTCTACCAAGTGTATCATAGAGAAAACTTAGGTAGTTTGCATTGAACAGCACATAACATTTAATTCCTAAACACACACACGCATGCACACACTTGAAATCAAGCTTCTTTCTAAAAATTATATCAAGGGTTTCTAAGAGTAGAGACTTTCTCTTTCTACTTTCCATCAAATCTTCAACCACTAAAATCTCTCCTTTCTTACATAGAACAATTTAACTCAATCTTAAATTGACAATATTATTTCCTACCTACAATTTTCTGAAACTCCAGCTTCCCAGCCCCCAAGGGAGCTTATTAAAGTATTAAAGTATTATTAAATACCTATTGATTTACCTATTATTAAAGGAAGCTTATGAAATAATCTTCATCCAACATGAGTAGATCTAATTCCAGGATGCAGAATAGGGATTATCGTACTGATAACAAGGAAAAGTAAATTTGTGTTTATAACAGTATATCAAAAGTAAACAGCAACAGACATCGTACGAACAGACATTCTCTGTTGTAAAGAAAGAAAATATCTTTTAGCAATAAAGTTAAGACCAGTTTTTAAAAACAAACTTTAAGAAATTTCAGATAAAGATGAAAAACCTTTAATATCTATATGTAGGAAGGACTAAAGGACTAAAATCAGAGAAGTCTGGACAAGTTATTACATGTGACAAAAAAGAGACAACAGGAGGTGAAGCAGCAGAAGTAATTCAAAACAGACACCACTCCCATCACAACATCCAGTTAAGCATTCTTGCAGCTTATTCCGTTCATTTATGCTTTTAATAACTGCATAGCAGTATAGACCTAGTTCTCATTTTATAAGTGAGGATTCTCAACTTCTATTGCAGTTTTATAGATCCATGGATTTTTTTTTTTAGATTAGCATATAAACTAAATGGATTCCACATGACTATTGTAGTCAAGATTTGGAGTCTAAAGTGAAAAAACAGCATATATATATATATAAAGAGAGAGAGAGAGAGAGAGAGAGAGTAATTCCTGATCATGGGGTATTTATAAGCATGAGTGTTCTATGTGTTACACAAACAAAGGAAATGCTTTTCATACTTAGGACATTTCCCCCTCACCCCTCCTTTTCTCCTCCCTCCTATTCGCTTACTCAAAATAATTTTATGAGTTATTCAAGTGTAACTTGTTAACTGATCTTTATGAGCACATCAGGCTTATAAGCAGGAGAGTTTAAGAAAGAGACCACTATATATATAGAGAGAAAGAGAACAAGAGAGAGAGAGAGCATGAAATGATGAAACAGCCACAAAAACTAGTAGTAACTTCAGAAAGTTTAGTAAATAAGATTATTCAATTATAAGTCATTTGGCTGTTGAAATAAGTTTCATATATTAATTAATACTAAATTTCAGAGATCTTCACTTTTACTCTAATACTCACTGTAATCCTAATCACCCTTACCTCCAAATGGCATGAAGAGATAAAAGTTATAGGTGTATGTTTAAAGCAGTGATTGGGATAGGCTGGTGGAGGACACGTATTGCATGGAGCACTGGGTGTTATACGCAAATAATGAATCATGGAACATTACATCAAAAACTGAGGATATACTGTATGGTGACTAACATAACATAATAAAAAATTATTATTAAAAAAATAAAGCAGTGTCATGAACAAAGGATAAATATAGGGAATAGTGTTAAAATTAATTTTAAATGCATATACAATTAGATTGAACAACCAGGAAGAATGTTTTGCCAAACTCTGTAAGACTCTCAGTCTGTATTTTGTAAGAACTTGAACTTACTTGCCTTTTCAGGAGGCAGCGAAAAATTGTTTCTTTTTTACAAAACTACTTATCAAAATGGGATTTCTCTTTTTAAGAAATATGGACAGTTTGCAGTTTTAGTGTTTCTATTAATAATGAAGCAGTAGAGTACATATATGTGACTCACTATTATAACCCCCAAAACTTTAAATTTTATCTTGATGTATTTCACATCTTTTTGCTTCTCAATTCACATTTCTTTTGAATGCAGTTCTAGTGCGATCAATAGATATCTACATTATATTCTTTAAAACCACTTTTTGGTACTATTTTATCACATTGCCTAATGTGTCAGCTCTGTCTTCCATTTTTTCAATCAAAATGTGAAAGTTGAAAAGTTGTTCATGATGTCAGATTACTAGGGCTCATAATAATAATGAAATGGAGTGTCGGTAGGTGTATAATACATGGGCTATATGTGTATATATATGTATATGACCTATATGTTTATATCCATCCATCCATCCATCCATCCATCCATCCATCCATCCATCCATCCATCTTTATATATTTTATCCCAAGAAATTCATTCCTTAAAGATAACTTCTATATATTAGGAAATGGATGTCATCTATGAGAATACATCTTCATAACTGTACTTCCATTTTAAGGAAACCTCAGTTCTTTCTTTCTTGGTTTGTCCTTGCCTTGCTTGAGTCTTGACAATTTACAAAATATTTCTACTATGCTATCACAGAGATTTTTCTAAAGCACAAAGGTTCCATGTGTCCCCTTTATGTCCTAAATCCTATGGGATAGAAATCCAAACTTTGTAGTGAATTCACAAAGGAGGGAATCTGCTGTCTTCATAGGATCAACATTAGTCCTCCCCTACTGGGTAACAGTGCTTTGATTTTCTTCTATGATTTGTCCCTTTTGTAAAGCAGTCTGTCGTGTTGGAATGCAAATCCTATGAAATATTAAACAGGTTTTATGTTGTATCCCCAAAGGAGGGAATCTAGTGTTTTCACCAGACCAATATCAGTCCCTACTCATCCAGTAACCAGGACTTCAGTTTTTCTTTTGTGATTCTTTCTCCCATGATGCATGCAACATCCTTGGGGGGCAGAGACTACATGGGACATGGGATTCACACTTGTCAAACTGCTCTTTACCTTCTGGGCATTTACATTTTGAGAGAGAAATGAGTGGAAAAAGGCTGGAGTGATTGAATCCAAATCTAGTCACTGCTTGCTTCTGGTTAAATCCTCTCATCTTAAATTTTTTTCTGAGGATTAGGTCCTCAGCTTTTACTTTGTTTCTAAGAGATGTAGCAGATGGTTCCAATTAGCTTTGTTGTTGGTGCTTTTGCATAAATAAGAGAGTCCTTGTTATTGTTTATAATCAAAGGACCCTCATTAATCCAGGGTTCATGATGGGCACTTAGCCTACCTCTTCTGCTCTATTTCTAACCACTCAAGATAAGCTCTTCTTGTAGTTCTTACTCATCTCCGTGCCTTTTTATTGGCAAATCCATTTGCCTGGAATGTCTTTTCTGGCTGCTTTCCTCTTTATGAGCCTACTTATTTCTTATCTTTTCCTCTCAGTTGTTTCCCTTGGGAAGCCATTCTTATGTTCTCATAGTTCTTAACTTCTCATATTAGAATAGGTTCCTCTTCCGTATATTCCAATTGCAAGCAACTTGTGCAAACTTTAATTCATAACAATGATATTGTAGGTAATTGCTTACTTCTTTATCAGTCTTTTCCACCAGAATAGTTGCTCCAGGGGAGTTCTGTGCCTAAATCTTTGTGCCTTCAGGACCCACCATATAATCTCTTATGCAAAACATAAGAAAATGTTTGTTGAATAGTTAATGATTAGGTGATCTCTGGCTTATTAAAAGAAACAAAGAAAGTTCTAGATATTATTATTATTATTATTATTATTATTATTATACATTAGAAAGCTCTGATATGCATTTCCTCTAATCTCAGAGTTGTCTTTCACATGCCCATAAAAGTTTAACACTGACATGCCAGTGAAAATCATGGGACATCGGCTGATACCTTGTGTTTGAAAATAGTAAATAAGTCTGGATATCTATCATAACTAGAGGCATCATAACATTATTGTCCAAACTATGAAAACTATAAAAAAGATTTTACTTATTTATTTGAGAGCGAGAGAGCAAAAGAGCACAATTGGGGGAGGGGCAGAGAGAAGGAGAAGTAGGCTCCCCGCTGAGCAAACAGCCTGATGTAGGGCTCCATCCCAGGACCCTGGGATCATGACCTGAGCAGAAGGCAGACACTTAACCAATTGAGCCACCCAGGCACCCCGACAGTTTTGGGGGGGGGTGTGCACAAGCCAGGGGATAGGCAGAGGGAGAGGAAGAGAATCTCAAGCAGACTCCATGTTGAGCCCAAGCCCGACGTGGAGCTCAATCTCACCACCCTGGGATCATGACCTAAGCTGAAATGAAGAGTCGGATGCTTAACTGACTGAAATACCCAGGTGCCCCTAACCTGTGACACTTTTGAAAGAGAAAGAGGACCTGTTGTGCCAGGACAACTGTTACAAACTGACACTGTTATGGCTAAACTAGAATACGGGGTCATATTAGTTACAATTAACTAGGCAGTGAGAGATCCAGCAAGGTAAATATTTCTATGATCACTATTTTGATGGTTCTGTATGCCCTGGAGTAGTATTTTTTACCCAACATCTTCAGTCTGACTAAGAAATAGATATTTAAAAGGCAATTTAAAAAATTGTAATTGTAATTTTGCTTTATTTTGTTTTGTTTTTTAGGCTAACATCTCTCTAAATTATTTGAAAGACAGGAGGCAACTCTTCTTCCCACCACTTTTTCTTCCGACCCAGCCTGCTAATGACAGATATTTTAATGGTGTTTCTTAGGGAAACTTTTGTTTACTTCAAAGACTTTAAGATATTAGTTTGTAGTATCTTTATGTTCAGGCTATTTTACTTCCTTGGAAATACAGAAAATTCTTGGATTTAGAAAAGGCATCTTTTAATTTCAGTTGGCTTGCAGCTCCATTTTCAGTGAGCTGAATAAAAATTTGTCCTAAAATCCAGCACCGCTCAATTAATTATTAATGTACAAGTGAGGGGTCCTTAGGGTGAAGAACCAAGGACTCATACTATCAAGTGTTCAAGTAAAAATGCTTTAAGCATCCCTTGCCCGCCAGTCTCCTCTATTTCTTTCCATAGTCTACATTCCTGCCCCAGTTTTGAATGAAGTCTGTGAAAAAAAGACATTTGACATTGACTTTACCTTTTGTCCAAATTCAGTGCTTGAAGAAACGTATCTGAGAGTATTCTGGGAACTTTCCATTGACATTTAAAATCTGCTAGACACTACACCATTCCCAAGAGGAGGTCTGCCATTGGGGCTAAAATCTAATTTGTCTGTCACAAAATGTGGAATAATTTTGGAGATTAAAAAAGGAGAGATCTTTAACTCTCTGGTTAGCAATAACATTGTCTCCAAATAGCAATCATCCTTTCTCAGGCATATGCAATAGGGCCCTGGAGGAAATGCATGTAATCTTTGAAAGAAATAAATGTTACTAGTCCAATAATAGAGGAAAGAAATATAGAGTACTATGAAGTTGGATAACAGACTGGGTATATATGTCTTTGCAGGGCCAATGGAGCATAAAAACAAAAATGTGAACCCCCGTAAGAATAGTCTCCTTTCTTCTGGGGATGTTAGAGAGGCTGAAAAGCCTCAAGTATGTCATTCGTGGAGAGGAAACTAGATTGACATAATCATCTGCATGGTATGTGGTTCCTGGATGCTGGGAAGCAAAAAAGACAGAATCACCAGGGGGCAGGCTCAGAAATGACACGAAGAAGAAATAGTGACTCTGTAGGAAGAGCTGAGAGTGGATCTAGATACAGTGAACGTTCAGCGCATATCATGCTGGCCTGGAAAACCAGGAGACTGAAAATCAAGGCACGTAACCCTAAAGTTTTACATACAAGGTTGAGGAAAGTATTTTTGCCACCATGGTTGTTATGCGTGCATAGGTTTTGAGAGAGACTATGGACTCTGGGAAACAAACTGAGGTCTTTAGAAGGGAGGGGGTGGGGGATTTGGATAGGCCGGTGATGGGTAGTAAGGAGGGCACGTATTGCATGGTGTACTGGGTGTTATACTCAAGTAATGAATCATGGAACTTTACATCAAAAACTTGGGATGTACTGTATGGTGACTAACATAACATAATAAAAAATTATTATTAAAAAAAATTTCCCAAGAATTCTTTGACTACATCCTTCAATTTTAGTAGATGTGATATTGATATTTAAATATTGATCTTATTAAGTTTTTGTAATTTCTTGCCATGATGCCAGATTTAAAAAATATATATATAAAATATATTTAAAAGTTATGATACCATTTGTTTTTTCTAATGAAAACTTTCCCATACAGTAGAATGTCTCCAAGAAGTTTAAAATTCTGTGGAATCCTAATTTATTAAAATTTTCAGCATGCTTTCTCTGGCCATAAAAGAAAGTACTAGAAAGGAAGTACCATCTGCACTGTTATCTGCCTTTACTACAATGAACAAATCGACATACTTTTGAGCCTATTAGACACTCTCCATAAGTATTTGGTAAACTGAGCACAATTAAGTGGAATGGAATAAGAAGCTGGAATAATATCTCAATTTAAAAATAAGTTCATTCATATATTTCAAGTATGTACAATATCCTGGGCACTTTGATAAATTCCAGGAAGTCAAACATAAGACAGGATTTCCCCTAATAAAACTAATTTCTCACTATCTATTAGGGAAGGTAGCTATAAGAAAGGACTAATAATAGTAATTTGCCAAATACAATAAAAAAATATGTCTAAGAAAAGAGGTTGTATAGAGGAAGTCTGTGTCAGAGAAAGATGAGGTCAGAAAACTCTTTACAAAGTAAGTAAGTAAGTAAGCTTTATGAAGAAATAACGATCAAGAATAGGGAAAGGGCATTTGGGGTGGAAAAAAGAATTTATTCAAGAACAAATGAGCAAAATGCCAATGTGAACTCCAGGAAGTATAATTAAATCTTTACTGCAATGAGTCTAAAAGATTATCCTCAAGGAGGGAGAAATAAGCAGATCATGGAGAATCTTTCAGGCTGTGATAAGGACAGCAGCCATTCACAATAGAAAGCTGTTACCATGTAGACATCTTGAGGGCAGGCCAGACTGTCTTTCGTTATTTTAACCCCTAGAATCCAAGCAGCGTGTGGCACATACATGAGCTACAGATTTTTGTTTATTCGATTGTGTTATTTGTCTTCAGTGACTGAAGAAACGGACAGAGGGCTAGACCACGTGCTTTTACTGGAGTGATACTATTATTAGATGTGTATATCTTAATCTATTTCAGTGTGAAGTATAATATATAGTAGGACGTTTTAAACTGGAGAATATGGAAAACATAAAAAGCTTTAAAAAAGAGTCCTTGTGACTCTTGTAAGATTGTGGATTAAGGTAACGCCAGTGAAGGGGCCCAAAGAGTGTGGGTGTGTGACATAGTAAACAAAAAGATGATATTTGGTTATTTGTTCAGAATGAGGTCATAGGGAGAAAGGGAAGCAGAAGGTAATTCATATCTTCTGACCCAAATGACTTAAGAACATCACCATCTGAATTAGGGATTGCAAAAGAAAACTTGGGAGGCTTATGGAGAAAGGAAAGTTCAGTTTAGTTCATGCGTTGACATGAGTCATGCTTATGCTATATCTGAACCCAAAATCAAGCATTTATTTCATTCGTCTGAATAGAAATCAGAAATGGTAATTTATTCTGTTTGCACCAGAAAAGCCCAACGTGTGTTTGAATGCACCAATATGCAAGTGGCAACATGGCCACTTTGAGTCCTGTTTACGATTTGTGACTTAATTTAGCAGTTTCATGTTTATTGGGCTGGCTGTATTTCTGCAGACATAAGCCGGTTTTTCCCAAAATTGGCATATTCACCTCACCAGGTCAAGAAATGTGGGCTCTGAACTCTTATAAACAAAATTAATCCAACAGCCACTTTCCAAAGATGCTGGATTAGGTATTAAATAATTCCTTGCACTAATTTCTGATTTGTGCATTTACTTTTTCATTCTGGACAGTTCCTCTCTGTGTTGCATCTCTTGGCTTAGAGCTGCTTTGTAATTTCAGTGAAGATACAAGCCTATAAACAACTTTACAGTTCTTCTGTCAAGAGTTTGAAACCATTGTGAGAATTCAAGGAGAGGATGAGGAAAGGACACAAAAGATTCAATAAAAGGATTAGAAGACGAAGTCTAGTAAAAAAATGTTAAGTACTCTGAACAGACAGAAGTAACTTCAGATAACTTGGAAATGCAATGCCGGGGAATCAGAAGTGTTATTCAAACAATACGAAAAAGAGACTGCCACTAAAGCTCTGGCAGTTATTTCCTTACTTTCACAAGGATTTGCTTGGATTCTTTTTTTGTACTAACATTATAATATCACATTAAAAACATTAGTCACACTTTATGGAAGCATTTATGGATAAAATATAGAGAAATTATTCTAATTTATGTAGACATTTATAGCTAAAAACAACAAAAAAAAGCACTCACTTACTAAGGAAGCACAATGCTGTGCTGCATAACTTAAATTTGCATTATAATTTTCAATAAACACGAATTTTTGCATAGGAATAACTTTGAATCAGTAGCAATTATATTTTATTTTTGCATATTTGTATGAAAAATTGCATAATAAACTTAGATCTTAAAATTGCCACGAATAACAACTCAAGTTTGTATGCTATACCAGAATAGTAATAATCATATCAGTGACAACAAAAAAACAGAATTTGAGATCTAGCAATAAACTTACTACAATGAGCTTGCTACAGTTAAGAGATATACTTTTGAGATTCAGGGAGTCCCATTGTAGTCAAAGCGCTAAGTATTTGTAAAAATGATACCATTATCCTTCCTGCCTCACACAGGTCCACAGATTTGTATATATGATTTTTAATAAAATGTACAATCATAAGAGGGAGGAAACCATCTTAGAGTTTGTCTTGCTATAGCATTTCTCTTATTCTTTTTCTTATAGCAATATTAATTTTGTTTGCTTATTGTTTACCTGCAGTTCAGGCCCATTTATATATCTGATGGACTTTAAGGACACTTTTCCTTTGGAAAATGTTAATATTTACTATATTTTGCTTAAGGTTTAAAGAGATTATACAATCTCCTGAATCCTATCTAGAGACCTCAGATCTAGAATTTTTTTAATTACAGATTTTCCTTTGTGGATTAGAATCCTCCCTCAGCAGCTGATTTCTCTTTTCTTAATCAGTTTTCATATATCTCATCTCGAACAGTCTTTTTTACAGTCACATTGCTGACGTGTTTATCGAAGTGGGATTTGGAATTGTTGTATGTCCAATCTTGATGTTTTAGTTCCTATCATGTCATAGAATCCTCTGAGATAGAACTGTGTTTTGAAGATGGCATGAGTGAAAATCTTCCACACAGTCGATGTGGACAAGTCTGAGAGGTAAGGACTGTGGGGGTTCCTAGTTATAGGATGGTTGCCATAATTTGTGAACCTTGATCTGGTCCTTGCAGTAAATAACAGAAAAATTCCTTCATGCTTCGGTAGGGGAAGAAAAAAAAAAGGAAGAATTCTGAAATATAGCAGAGCATTCTGTTCTTCTTAACAAAGGCTGCCCTCAGGAGAAACCCGTTAATCAGAGTCTAACATTTTGGGGTATTACCAGAGCCTAACTGTCCTAGGGGAAAAGAAATACCCAAATTCAGCTCTAGCCATCCTCTCCCACTTAAGTGGGGAGAAAGAAACAGAGAAGAACTTGTGAAATTCATATTCCAGATACTTAGGATCACTGAAATACTGAAACCCAGTCATAGAACTATAGATTTGGGGCGCCTGGGTGATACAGTCCTTAAACGTCTGCCTTCAGCTCAGGGCGTGATCCCAGCGTTCTGGGATCGAGCCCCACATCAGGCTCCTCCGCTGGGAGCCTGCTTCTTCCTCTCTCACTCCCCCTGCTTGTGTTCCCTCTCTCGCTGGCTGTCTCTGTCAAATAAATAAATAAAATCTTAAAAAAAAAAAAAGAACTATAGATTCTTCTCTGCCCTCCACGCCTCACACCACATTAAAAAGAGGCCTATTTCATCCAGTCCATCATATCTAGGTATCAAGAGAAAATTACAAGACCTGTCGAAAGGCAAAAACACCATTTGAAGGGACAAAACTAGCATCAGAATCAGACATGGCAGGGGTGTTTGAATTATCAGACTGGGGATTTAAAATAACTATGATTAATATGCTAATGCTTTAATGGATAAAGTAAAGAACAGGTGAACAATGTAAGAAAAAAGATGGAAATCTAAAAAAGAACCAAAAAGATACACTAGAGATAAACAAACAAACAAACAAACAAACAAAAAACCACTGTAGCAGAAATGAAGAAGGTCTTTGATAAGCTTCTTAGAACCCTGGCCATGGCTGAGGAAAACACATCTGAGCTAGAGGATATATCAGTACCAACTTCCAAAACTGAAAAGCAAAGAGAATAAAGACTAAAAAGAAAAACAGAACTGAATATTCAAGGACTGTGGTAAAGCATGGTGAAGGGGCTTTGCCGACGTGATTAACTTAAGGATCTTGAGGTGGGAAGATTATCCTGAGTTATCTGGGAGGGCCCAATAAGAGAGAGGCAGAGGAGTGAGAGAAAGAGAAGGAGATGTGAGGATGGAAGCAGAGATCTTATGGGTGTGTGAGAGAGAGAGAAAGAGAGAGAGAGAGAGAGAGAGGGAAAGAGAGAGATTGGAAGACGCTACACTATTGGCTTTGAAAGATAGAAGGAGGAAGGAGCCACTAACTTGCTAACCAAAGAATACAAGTAGTTTCTAGAACCCAAACAAAGCAAGGAGATGATCTTCCCTCAAAGCTTCCAGAAGGTACCATCCCTGCAACACCTCGACATTAGCCCAGTGAGAATGATTTTGGACTCCAGATTGTAAGAGAAAATATTTGTGCTGTTTAGACTACCAAATGTGTGGTAATTTGTTACAACAGCAATAGGACTCTGACACACTCCCTCACTGTGTCACAGTGTGACCAGAGGCAGTGTGGTGGGAGGTGGGGGGTGGGGGGGCAGGGTATATATATGCATATCTATTGCAATTACAAGATGTTGTGAAAACAAAATAAAATAAACTACGAACAATGCTTGTGGCATCATGGAGTAGTATGAAACTAATTGCCTGCAAGATTATGAAAAAGCCCAAAGAGATTA
Organism: Ursus arctos; assembly: GCF_023065955.2. Lineage (NCBI taxonomy): Eukaryota > Metazoa > Chordata > Mammalia > Carnivora > Ursidae > Ursus > Ursus arctos. Next base: position 22,482,646 of record NW_026622775.1, read on the forward strand.
TGACATTGGAATTTATTCTTAAAGATTGTCTAATAAATACATGGTAAAGCATTCTGGGGAAATGGGATAGTTTAATTAAAGGATGGGCTCATAAAAACATCCAGAAGACATGAAAAAAATTAAAAGTTACTAGAAATATTTTTTAAAAGTGTGTGTGTGTGTGTGTGTGTGTGTGTGTGATAGAAAGCAAAAGGGTGGAACTGGTTGAACTGAAACCAGAGAGTTAGATTTCTAAGGATTTCGGATTATATGTAAGGAGATTGAACATTATTGCTCAGGCAATAAGAAAAAAATCAGGTCTCTTAATTTACTATTTATTTTTAACAAACTGTCCTCTGTCCACAGTTTGAAATGACAATAATGAAAGTTAATCTTCCATTGCCCTACTCTTTCCCGTCACTGAGTCCTGCTTCTTGAGATCACTCACCTCTGCCCTTTCATTTTTCTTCCAATATTTACCTTAATCATTCTGAATAACATATTTATGCTGCTGATTTATATTTTTAAGTATCAATTTTCATACCTTCAGAAAAAGGAATTTGAAGATGAACCTCTCTTTCATATACCCCTCCTCCTGCAATACTTTCACTGTAATTAAGTTATAATTCCTTAAAATTAATAGTCACTTGGTGTTTACATTGCATGACTGTACATCTCCCTTTATAGCTGAACCACTGCACTCCAATTACATGTCCTTTCTTTTTTGAAAAAAATTTTTTTTTCTCCATAGGCTTTCTACCTAACATTCAGCTTCATCCTGATTGAACAAAAAAACCATACAACTTCTCTTGTAAGGGCAACACATCAGTTTCTTTCTCTCTTTCTCTCTCTTTCTCTCTCTTTTTTTCTCCTGGGAGCCATCCTACCTGAAGGCCTCTAACTTTCTGCTCCAATCTGGATGGCTGAGCTTTTCATTGTAACACCTTTGTGACTTCCTATTTTTTCATATAAACTAGGACATCTTTGAGAGTGACAATGTTTTATTAAAGTTACATTGGAACAAGTGTGAACCCAAACTGCCTGGAACTAGCTAGATCCCCTCTGTGTCTTGCCTTTTTATTCTCCTGTTTTCTGTGTTACATCTCTTCCTTTTTCCTGGTAATTTCATTTGTTTCTATTTGGTCGTATTCCAGGGTCATCTGAGAATAGTGCATGAGAAAGTACTTCATACTTCATATTGTGGTTTGCCTTCGTATAAAATATTAGAGGTAGAAAGTCATTTTCTATCAGAATTCTGAAGACATTTTCCTTTTGCTTCCTGTACTTCAGTGTTGATGGGGAGAAGTCTGAGCCATGTGGATACCCTAGTCTTTGTAGTAATCTATTTCTCTCCTTCAGGAAAATGTATGTATCTTTTGCCTCTGATATTGTCAAATATCATTCCATGTAAACTATATTTCTTCTTCTGGAGGCTTTAAGGGTTTTTCTACTTATGCATGGTACTCAGGTATATCATTATGGTAAGGTCTGATGTGGGTTTTTCTTTTTAAATTAATTATGTGAGGTGGGATCTTACAATAACAAATATTATACCACTTACTGCTCCCTTCATATAATTGTTTTTGCAGCCATGTAAATTACTACATCCCATTAGTTTCTGACCTACCAATATTTTGATTTGTTGCCATATACTAACATTTTGTTTTCAACTTTTTGCTATTATCACCTCTCCATAGAGGTGGTTATACATTTTTTAAACTCACCTCATGTCATTATAGAAGGTTTTGAGTGAGTAATAGAGCTTAACAATTGTGCTCAAGCCACCATTTTAAATAAAAGCTATTATTATTATTATTATTATCATCATCATCATTATTATTTTAGAAAATTATCTTTGGGACACAGATAAATTAGGGAAAGCTTAGAACCGGGAAAATTATTTTACTTGCACAGGAAGAAAGTGATGAGAACCCGTGATGGCAATAGTGATAAAGAATTGATTTAGAAATTGTTCCACTATAGCCGACAGGAAGTAGTTGAAGCTAATGCTAACTCTGCAGTAGGATGAAGGATGTCGGTCCTTGATGAGACACTGATAATGGCTTTGAGAAGTTTTTTGAAGTTTCTACTTTGTCTTTTTTCTACCTTTTCTTACTAATTAAGAAGATAATTCTACAGTACCTGAGCATAATTGCATTATATAGTTTGTGAAAATATCGGCCAATTGGAGTGACTGTCAATTCATTTGCTAATAAGATCCCTATAATATACTATAAGGGACTCTAGAAAAGTTTGTGTATACCTCAGTCAATTCTCCATTTTTTTTTTAAGATTTTATTTATTTATGTGACAGAGGGACAGCCAGCGAGAGAGGGAACACAGCAGGCGAGTGAGAGAGGAAGAAGCAGGCTCCCAGCGGAGGAGCCCGATGTGGGGCTCGATGCCGGAACACCGGGATCAAGCTCTGAGCGGAAGGCAGATGCTTTAACTACTGCGCTACCCAGGCGCCTCTCCATTTTCTTAAATTAAAAAACTTCTTGTGCTTGGCATAAATTAAAATTGGAACAACACAGAAAAGATTAGCCTGGTCCCCACACAAGGATGACGCGCAAATTCCCGAAGCGTTCCATATTTTTTATCTAAGACCAAGAAAATACACAAATGCTGTGAAGAGCAGCTCCAGTTCAAGAAGGAGGAAATCAAGACTCTGCCAAGGAGGAAGAAACCAAGAAATAAAACTCCTTCTCTTTGGTCTGTACATAATGACCTCAGCAATAACACAGATCACTTATTCAATAAAACAAACCTTTACCTGCCAAAATAAAATTCTTAAAGATTACTATTTAAGAGTGCAAAAATTGAGAGATGTCCCTTAAGTGATGTCAGTTTGCTTATTTAGCGTATTTTGAAGAGATGTTGAAGAGATGTTAATTTCCCGTTAATGTCCCAGTTGACTTGACTAGAGACCAGAGCTCCGTCACCCACACCTCCCACAGCTCACTCTCTCTCCCCCTTCCTCCATGTCATTTCTCTCTCTCCCTTTCACTTTTTTGTCTTCTTTGCGGCTTTGCTTTCTGAAACATTACGAACAGGTGGAATCATAAAGAGGTAAAAGAGAGATAAAATACATTTGTGTATGTAGGGAAGTTTTGACTTGATGGAATTTATTATAAAAAACAGTACCCAAAACTTCAGTCCCTGTTCTGCAACTTCTAGCTATTCCCTGAGCTGGACTCTGGTTTTTACAAGTTGGCTATATTTCCCAGAACTCACTTTCCTTAAAGTCCTGGGCTAGAGTTTGGCTACATTTGAGAGGCAACAGTGATACCACAGCCATAAATCTCTAACGGTCTTTTAGGAAGGTTTATAAAAGACAGACACAGAACTGCCCAGCGTGGCAAACTTGTTTTGCTTTCTTCTGTTTTGCCTCCTGGTCTTCCTCCTGTCTGCTAGCCTCAATGACCAACAGCCACCTCAGTGACACCATCGCACCCTTGGCTACGGGCCCACACAGAGGCAACAGTTTTCCATAGACTTCTCTGCCAACTGACCTTAATGGTCCATGCCTTTCTTCCCAGGTTTCCCTTCAAGGTCACACCTGTCCACATAGACTTTGAGAAGCCTGATTTTAACTTTTGTCCTCTAACTGCTCCTCTAGTCCTTTCCTTACCCACCTTTTCTCACAATTATGTAGTGCCTTGTTTCTATTGTAAATTCTTATTTTATATGAATCAAAATGTTTTTGCTTCTCTGGTATTACACGGAAATACTACCTTCACCCAACTTCAGTTTTTACTTCTTTTAAGTTATTAAAGTTTTAGCTGGGTATATAATTGTTTGCTAAAGACTATATTTCTTAGCCTCACTTACAACTAGACCCTGTAACTAAATTTTGTTATGGGCAAAGATGTATGCAATTTCTTTTATATACTTAAAAAATTGACTTGGTCTCCACATCCTCTTTGTTCTGTCCAATGAAATGGATTATGACATATGGTGATGCGACTTTTACCATGTAAATGAGGGCCGTTCTAATACCATGGCAGAACAACAAGAAAGAATGGACCCAGGTCACTGAATGATCTCTGGGACCAAGTTATCCTGCCATCTGGATCTCTCACCTCTGGCGAGTTATGTGGGCATTAATAAAATTATATCCTATTTAGGCATATTAGGGATTCCCTTGGCAAAAGAAACTCAGCCATACACTAAATATTACAGGCAATACCATAAAACTGTAGTGATTTTTATGGCTTTTCTGTGGAACTGCTCAAATATTCTCATGCTCCTACTTTTCCTCCATGAGTCCCTCTCCTGTGAGTGCACAGGCATATGGGCACACGTGCACAGATACAGAAAAACTGATAGGTAAACACACACATGGGCCAACCATAGAGAGACAGGCATAAGGTCACAGACCAAGGCAGAGTTTATATTAGAACCAATTAGGCATGGGCCAGACCTTCAGCCTTATGGCTTTGGCTAGTGATTCCTAATGAAATAAGCTATTTTGACCAAGAACTGTTAAGTTTCTCCAGGAAAGCTCATTCTGCACAGGGCTTCCTTGATCGTGCTGGAGTTAGGCTAGTACTAAGATCAAAGTATTTTTTTTAAATAGTGTACTTTCAATAAACATGCATTTATTACTTAGTTTTTATAACCTGGGTTATGCACATCCTCATTGTTCATTTGTATTTGGTTTAAAGTTTTGAAGAGCCACCTGTTTTCAAGGAAGAAAGAATGTCGATTCAAGTTTGGGTTAAGGCCAAGTTTCCCAAATGACAAACTTGCTGGCAGCAATTTAGCAGCAGAAAGTGCATCCTAGAGCAGGAGAGAGCCGCCACATCTATCTTTAGTATGAACGCCCAGTGGCTGTGCTGTCACCACACAAAGTAGTAGGGAAACAAAAATGAAAGATACTATCTCAGAAATAAAGAGCAAGGTAGTGCAGGAAACCCAGATTTACATCAAATGATTCTTTGGCCACATAGATGAGTTGAAGTAATATGCAAAAAAATCTAAGTTATTAGAAATTGTAGCAAAAACTGCAGAAGTCGTAAAGTGCACCTGCGAAGCCACGTGTAATGCTGGATTGATGCTTGTGAAGAGACGAGAGAAAGATAAGATGTTGAAGTGAGTCCACAAAGCATGAGACACATATACTTCACATTAAATAGACTTGAAACACTAGAATGCACCGAGTGGTTAAGATAATTAAAGGGGAGCAATTGAGATGTAAAGACGAAGGTGAATGCTCTCAGTGAAAGCCTGCAGCATTCATTCTCCCCGTCAAGGATGGAAAGCAGTCTCTGTCCTGAGAGAGAAGGTGCTTTGTGCCAAGCCTTCACCCAGGGCTGCCTAGCAACGGGCTCCTCTTCTAGGAGGGCAGTGCATAAGTTAATCTCTTTGGTAAGCATTTGTAGCTATTAATTTAATTAGCAAAGGCAGCGTAGCATGAATGATCCTGGTGCAATAGCAAAATATTAATGAAGATTTTGAAATTCTAACCTTGAATAGGCACATTGGAGACATTCCCTAGTCATACTGGGCCAAGGGAAACTCATTTAAAAATAAAAGTATTGCAGAAAACCTTCCCTTTACAGTTAAGTTCTATGGGGTTTCAGAAAGAGACTACAATTTAAAATTTCTTCTCTCTTTCTCATTGCACAGAAACATTGTCTGGCTTTGAAAGCGAGACTGAACGAGATTTTTCTAACTCTAAAATTCTGTGAATCCCAGATGCCTCTCCCCCAGTATCCTAGTTTCAATTGCACTATTCCTTAGAAGACCCATGGTTTTACCAACATAACTGTCTTCAAGGCAAACTGTGTTGGCTGCCTTTCAAAGGCTGGTAATGCTCTTCTTGTTAGCTGGCTAGAAGGGCAACTGTTCAGTGATAACAAGAAATGTTCTAGGGCTTTGACTCTGAGGCTGAGTGTTCTGTCCCCACAAGACTCCTGCCCAGACCTCTTCATTTCAGTTTAATAAAAGACAGTTATGTTCAGATGTTTCAGAAAGTCAAGTTCCAGTAAAAGCAGATCACCTAGCATTTTATGTACTTTCTAACAACTTTTTCTTCTGGCAAAATGCTTTAATGGGATAGTGGATCTCGACCTTGTGCACACACACACACACACACACACACACACACACTGTGTGGTAAAGCTTAAATGTTGTCTCAGGCCTTAACGAAGATACACTGAGGACAAAAAATTAAAACCTCCAAAATCCTTATTTTCCTCCTCTTTTATTTTTTTCCTAATTGAAGAGTGGAATTCAATAATATTCTAGTTTCTGCAAAGAAAACCAATGATCTGCTTATTTCTTCTTTGTCTACTACTATAAGAATGAGGCCCTTCCATTTTATGAAAAGATATGAAGTTAAAAAATTAGTTCTTTAGGATACTTGTGAACTGATTATAAACAGGGTCGAGGATGTTAGATGCCTGGAGAAAAATCTTAAGTTGAAAGGAAAGGGAAAAACAACCATTGCAGTAGCAGAGATGGTCATTTAAAATCATAAAGTCGATGAATTACCTCTGAAAATAAAACTTTTCCATAGACAGGAAAGGAATAGATATATGTGTTTGTGTCTTTGTGTATGTGTGTGTGTGTATTCAAATTCCTAACTCTATGAGTATGTTTCAATAGGATATACAATTATAAGAATAGAGTTATTTAATTGGAACTCACCTGGCTTCAATTCTTTACCTACCAACAATATCTAAGAAAAGAAACAGAGACACAGAGGCAAACGATTCCGTGTTTTTCAAGCCCTTGGTTGGCCAAAAAAACAACCAAATGAACCGATTTTTGAAATTGTGGATCCAAAGTAAAATTCTTATCAAGACATGTATTTGTCTGATCACTGAATGTATTGCTTCTCAAAGTGTGTTCTTGGATCAGTATCATCAGGAACACATGGGAATAGTTGAAATGCAAATTAATGGGCCCCTCTTCATATGTAAGGAATCAGAAACTCTAGGGGTAGGCTTTAGTGATCTGTATTCTAAGAAGCTATCCAGGTAGTTCGGACATACACTGAAGTCGGAAGCTCCGCTTTTGTCTATCATGGGATATATACCGTGCATCTCTCCAATAAAAGCTTCTTTACCCCAACATCCTGGGAACTATTATACATATAATAATCTTCCTACTTCAGATAGGTTATATTTAAAATATTTTTTAAAAATCCTGTTCTTATTTTTCTATTAGCGGAATTTTTTTTAAAAATTACAAAATTCCCACATATCTACAAGATATAAGAAAAAATATTTTTAAAAATGGCAACAAACTGACACTCAGAGATAACCCACAAACAGTATTTTGTAAAAGAAATGTTCTAGATGCATCTCTATGTGATTATACATGTATAATCATAATCCACAGTATTTGGGGGGGGAGAAGATTTTATTAATTTTTTTTTGCCAGAGTATGAATTAGAAATTCTTTCCGTGAACTTCTGCTAGGCTATGTGTAAGCTAAAGAAATCTCAAAATCTCTGCAGCATATAATCATGAACATCCCTATATTTTTTTCTTGATTTACATGAATGCTACAGGTCTTTGTGGCTGGCTCGAGCCCCATGAACCTTCTTATACTGGGACCCAGGCTGAATGATCAGACCCTATCCTTAATGTTCTATTTTTATGGTCAGGAGCAGAGACACACACTGAATCCTACAATCCACAAAAAGCTTTTGCTCAGAAGTGGTTCCCATTCAATCCCACTGCACTGACCAAAGCAAGTCCCAAGGCCACGGCCAGCAGTGCGGCCAGGAAGGACTCTGCCCTGCGGAGAAGTGCTGAAGGCACAGAGCAAGAGCTGGACTGTAACACCCTTAGAAGGAGGGGGTGGATTCTTAGGGAAAAGAACGCAGTCTGCCACAGGCATTTGTCCCCTTTGTGATTTTTCCCCCAGAGTTAATGTCACTATTGGCTTAGTTTTCTGCATTTCAGCGATTATACACATATTATTTCATTTCTTCACAGCCCTATTTTCCTTCCTTCAGGACTTTCACTCAAGCTGGTTCCAGCTTTTTCCTTTTCTTCACCATCAAATCACTGCTCTTTTCTCAGAGAACTTCCCTATCCCAAGACCATGTCACATGCTCCAGTTATATGCTTTTATTTCCTTTTTTAAAAAGACTCTATTTATTTATTTGTCAGAGAGACAGAGAGATAGCACAAACAGGGGGAGTGGCAGACAGAGGGAGAAGCAGGCTTCCCGCTGAGCAAGGAGCCCGATGCTGTTGTGAGACTGGATGCAGGGATCCCGGGATCATGACCTGAGCGGAAGGCAGACTCTTAACCGACTGAGCCACAGGCATCCCCAGTTATATGCTTTTAGACCTTACTTTTATTATTTAGCTGTTGTAAAAGTCAATAGTGATATCATTCAATAGTGATTATTGACTTAATGTTTTACTCCAAAAGTGGTTTCAAAATTCCACAAAGACAGGGACATGCTGATTTTTCTTTCCATTGTATCTCTAAACAAGGTGTAGGAAGAATAGTAATCCCATAAATATTTACCAAAAGGCTGAATAAATATTTTTATTTATTTTTTATTATTTTATTATTATTTATTTTACATATGTTTTATCCTTTGCAATATTTCTATTTCTTTTATCGTTATGATAATTTGGAAGTGATACAACCTATTTATTTATTCATTACTTTGTAACTTTTAAAAAATGAATCAATATTTATTAGTTTATTAGTGTCATCCTGAAGCAAACACTTTTATTCTTTATTTGAAAGATAAAAGAAGTTGTACCTTACACTTCCTCTGCCAATTATCTTTCCAGATTTTTGTTAGTCTATTTTGTGATGTTTGTCTCACTCCAATTTATTTTTATTCCATAGTATTTTATTCAGAAACTTTGAAATCTGCATTCTATTACATATGTAATTTCTAAAGAGTTTTAGATTTAGTTTTTTTGTTTAGAGAAAATTAAAACTTGTTGTTTATCCTTTATAATCCATGTCCCCATTTGTGTCTTCTCTATGTTGGGATATCTCTGGGTTAGTGCTGGCTCTCATCGTTAAATAGGGCTTTGTGGGAAGGGTGTATGTAGAATAGAACTCCTGAGTCTGAACATTTATGAGAATGTTTTTATGTTGATATTGTAAGTAAACTATAACATTGGTGTGGAATAGAATTGAAGCATGTTCTTTTTCACTCAAATTTTCTACACTTTATTCTGGTTTTTTTTAATTTTTAAAAATCTATCATTAATAAAACACTTTCATCTTTAGGGCTAATATACAGTTTTTTATTTAAAATCTTATGCCTCTATTTATAATGCCTGACTGGATGCTATAGGGTGAATTCCCATGATTCATATTTGACCCCAAACTTCCTTTCCATGTAATACGAGTTATCAATTATTTATAATTGCTCTCAGAATAAAGACAAAAATCTTTAAGATGGCCTACGCATCATCTGATCCCAAACTGCCTCTTCTGCTCAAATTTGCCAAGAGCAAACATAAACATTTCTGTCCCCAGTTGTTTAAACAAGAGGAGATATATTACTTTTAGCCAAAAGATTTCTCTAATAGAGACACTATTTTCATCAGGCCAAATCTACGGCCTTAGAAGTTCAATAAGGTTGAAATTCCCTGAACTAATAATGTCTCATCGCTCATTGCCACTCTTTCAACATTAGTCTGGGTATGACCGCCAGCATTCAAGAAAGAAAGGGAATCAAAGCTTGTTGTTCCTGTTTTTGAGATGCCATGTGAATCAAACCCTAACCTCAGTGGCTCCAACCAACCTCTTTCATGCATTCATTTTATACTTTCTGTAAAACCAGAGGCTGACACTCAAAATGGCCCTTCTCTCTTCTTACCTATTGTGCCCCCTGGGATACTGTTGAAATTACTTCAATAACTGGCGAGCAAGAAAAAAGCAGTGAAGCCATCTAGAGACTGGGCTTCAGACAGCTTCAGGAAGCCTGGGGTTGGTTGCTAATGTTTCAGCATTAGTTAATGTCACCTTGTCATGGAAACTAGCAGAAGAGCAGGAATTTGAGATGACATGTAACATCCAAGTATAGAGAGGCTAGAGAAATGGAAATATAGTCTTTCTTTTTAACTTCTGCTAAAATGATATTCATCTCTTTCTATCTTAAAGCATATTTATTTATTTACTAATATTCCTTTACTTATTTTTCTATAGTAATTGACAAAAATTTAGTTTTGTGTTTGCCACAGATTAGGCAAGACATTATTTTTTCTATTTTCTTTAATCAATGGACGTGGACTACTTTAAGCATCCCATTAGAACTCTAAATATAGAAATAGACACTATTTTTCTGGATACAAAGGCACATAACTAAGGCAGAGGCCCAAGTAGATATGGTGTCCTTGATATTCAATAACATGAACATCATGGGGTGTGTATGTGTGTGTTTGTGTATATGTACGGGTGTGCATGTGTGTCATCAATGAAAATAGTTGTGCCAATTAAGAATCAAAAAACTTGCCTCAAATAGCTAACATGAGGACATTTTTATCTCACATAACCCAAAGTCTGAAAGTAGGATACTTCCAGGCTTTGGCCCCATTTATTTGCTATTCTCTCAACTCTTCCTTCATTGGTACACAGGTTTTTATTCTTTTCTTCAGATGGTCTATTCTCATCATCGTCAGATGGCTATTGGCAGAAAACAAGGTGACGCACTTCCTTGTTCACTTCTAAGACAAGAAAGAGAAGACTCTGTCTCAGAGCCAGAGAATATAAATTTTTTCTGTCCAGCCTGACTGGTCCAACTTAGGTGAAGTGCTCACTCAGTATAATCATCAGAAAACAATATGCATTGATTAGCATAAGCCAAGATTCTTTAATCCCTGGCAAAAAAGCTGAGATGCCCGTGAGTTGGATGTGGGATCAGCTTCTCCTGAGTCATACGAACTACTTGGGAGTGGGTGGCTTCTGAAGAAAATTGGGATTTTAGGGGAGATTAGTCACTGTGAAGGCAATAGACAATGTCTCCTCAAAAGAAAGTGTATGTCTCATTTGGAGAGACTTCTGAGACCAACCAGCTGGTAAGTAAATGTGTTTATTTTCCAATATCTTATAGAATACAGATGATTCCCAACTTCCCAAAGTTTGGATGTAGGATTTTTCAACTTTACCATGGTGCAAAAGCCATACATAATCAACCGAAACTGCTTCAAATTTTGAATTTTGACTTTTGTCCGAGCTAACAATATACAGAACGATACTCTCTTGAGATGCTGAGCAGAGGTAGTGAGTCACAGCTCCCAGTCAGCCAAGCAACTATAAGGATAAACAACTGATACACTGGCAATCATTCTATACCCATATACTCATTCTGTTTCTCATTTTTAGTACAATCCTCAATAAATTCCATTAGGTATTTAACAATTCATTTTAAGACAGGCTTTGTGTTGGGTGGTATTGCCCAACTACAGACTAACGTTAAGTGTTCTGAGCACGTTTAAGGTAGACTAAGGTAAATATGATGTTTGGCAGATTAGATTCTTTAAATGCATCTTCAATTTATGGTATTTCCAACTTATGATGGGTTTATCAGGATGCAACTCATCATAAATCCAGGAAAGTCTGTATAGAATGATGATTACAAACTCAGCCTTTGTAGTGGCATGGTCCTGGATCTTAAAGATAAATCCATTGCTCAATTGCTGAATGAGCTTGGCTGAGTTATTCTTCTATAAAATAAGGAAACATTAATACCACATAGAATGTTTTTCTTTCAGTAATTAAGTGAGATAATTCATGGATTAGGCAGTAAGTGCTGACTTTATTTTTACTATTAATTTCCCTTAAATTTCAGGAATATCATTTGAATAAATTGTTTCTTTATCACTTTCTATTAAATTTCCTAGAGCACTCTTCTTTCATTTAAGGGAATACTTCTTTTTTTACCTTCTACTTTATATTTAATTTTTTTATTTGCTTTAGTCTCTTCTTGAGAGACATAATAATCATCTTTATGTTGTACTCATTCACATCTGCACTCTGCTTCTAATCATTCATCTCTTTATCATTTTTATTTGCTTTTATTGTGATTTCCTTAACCCTATTCTACCATAACTGATTTAGTTTCGTGTATTATCAGGATTTCCCTCCTTGATGTTTCGAATATGTCTCTTCATTGAGAAAAGGTATTGTTTCTCCATTTCTTTCCTGACAGCTTCTTTTAAATTTACTTCTGTTGTCTTAGCATGTCAGCTTTGAAACTTCAGTTCATTAAATTCATATTTCATTATTTCTTGACATTGCTGAGTAGCAATTCTATTTGTTTTTGTATTTTGGGGACAAACCTATTCCCAAAAGGGATGCTTCATCTGCATGTAGCATAATAAACGCCTATCCTTATTTATTTGTTTATTTATTTACTTATTCTATATTCTTGCATTAAATTGGGTTCATTTCTTCCTCATTACATATTTATCTTTGATGGGGGTGGTAAACTAGGTCTGCTGTGGCTCCTTCAAATAATAGAAATTAATGATCTTTTGCCTTGCTTTGCTGTCTGATTTTTAAACCCTGCTCTTGCGTTGCAGGGATTAGGAGCTGCGGGTGTGCGGTTGTCATTCTTGTCTTCACTCTGCACTACCCTACCTACTTTGATGAATATCTGTCTAATCTTGTTCAGGTTTTCCTATAATGCACATTTCAAACAGTCATTACAGTGTGAATTCCTCATGGAGAGATTTGTGTTTCAAGTATTTCTCTTTTTAACTATTTACTAATTTTTATTTTGTGTTCATTTGCTGCTGCCATCTCATTGGACACCATTACATTCCGGAGAGTGTTCCCTATTCTTATCTTCTGCCAGAACAAAGTGGGCAAGTGTTGACTTTTAGTAGTTCTTCTCATCTGAGCATTGGGAGGTTATTTATTCACAGTAAAAATAAAATATGACTTGGGAACATTTAGAGTTTCTCCCCAGAGTGCACTCATTTCATTTATGCCCAATTTATTCAAGGTGTGATATATCAGTTAGGAATGTTCAGTGGGAAATAACAGAATAACAGACAGCACCAGCACACTTTCTTTCCTGAGTTAGTAGAGCAGTTTTCCATGGCCAAACTTAAGAGGCAGTAAGACAACAAGAGAATTAGTAGCCTTTTCATCTTCTGTGCTGGAGAAAAAGATTTGGTCTGCCTGAGCTAAAGTACAGTGTCTACTACAGGGGCCCATCTGATTTGCAAGTTACTTGCATTCCAAGTTATGAAGTCCGTGACCAAGCAAAAACAGATTGCTTAACATCTCCTGAATCTCTATAAATTTTATTCCAGACCATGTCCTCACTAAGTCTGTCTCTTTGCCTAGAATATCCTTCACAGCTATTCTACTTATGGAAATTGTACCAACCTTGAAGGTCCAGACAACACGTCAACCCATCCATGAACACTTCCTGATCTTACTCTTTATTCTTGGTCAGTTTCTCTCGTTGAGCTATTACTGCATTTTAAAAACTGTCTTTCAAAATGTTTTATTATCTAATAGGTGTTAAGATGATTTCTCCATGCTTATTATTGTTCCCATGAGATTGTGAAATACACTACGTTGATATTTTCTTTATCTCTCCCAAAACACATTGCGAAGTGCTTGGCACATAGTAAGTGCTCATTTTTTGTTTGCTTGTTCCAAGAAAAAGTGCTCAATTGGATACATCTTATTCAACCAGAAATTTCACTTATATTTAAAACCACTTCTTTGGGAAAAAAATAAGGAATATAAGTCTATATTATAGCTTGTAATGTTTCTCTAAACACTTTAGTTAAATTTATTCATTTAGATACTTTTGTTTATTTATTTTCTTTAAAAATATGAGTAAATGTCTATCCTTGCGTAATTCAAGCACTTCAGTTACTGAAGAGACTCTTTAGGAGAGTGGATGATTTATAAGAGGAAACGCAAATTTGATTCATCTTTTTTTGTTCAGTCTCAGGGTAGCTGTGCTTTATCAGGTGGAGGGCCTATTGAACAAGATTTCTTAGAGTTCTCCACTGACACAGAAGTCAGTGACATTATGTAGGGACCGTGTCTACAAATGATAAACAATACCAGGCTCCTTGTTACCTTTACACGTCTTTTTGAGCACAGACTAACCTTTAAAGCTATAAGCTACAATTTCCTGCTGTCTACTGTGCTGCTAACAATAGGCTGGTTCCCTGTGTTCTGCCGAGCTAACCAAATTCTCAAGTTCAGAGAAGAGAGATCAGGATTTCTGCTTTGTTGCTGCATTCTACCTTCCCTCTTTAAAGTCTTATATGTAGTTACATCTTGGAGTTTACATATTGCTGAACATTCAATGCCCTGGTTAAGGTAAGCAAAATCCATTATAATCCTTTCCCAATCCCTTCTGATTAAATACTGCTCCACGACTCTGCCTAAGTGAGAGCAGTGGGGCCAGTAAAGCTGCTTCAGCTTAATTGTTGTTGGCATTCTTTTCCACTTGGGACTTTGATGGGATGTTTCTCTTTGACGTTTTTTTACCAGTAAAACTGTTTGGAATTCCCATACACTTTGTAGGAATGTTTGCATTAGTTTGAGACTGGATTTCCTCCTAAATTAATTCCTAAAAAGGAAGTAAGACTCAGTCATGGGAATAAGTGGTGAGGATCACAGAGCACTAGAGGCCATTTTTATATGTTTTAATTTTTAAACGTTACAGGCTACTTCTGAGAATATATATACATTTCATATATATAAATTTATATATACATATTAATTTATATATTTATATATACATATTAATTTATATATTATAAGGTAATATACAAATATTATAATAAATTATAATACACTCATATTTACATATGTTTGAATAGTTTAAAGATATATAGAATGCATTTGGCTGTGCATACTGGATAAGAGAATATTTCGTTATTTGTATTGAAATTAGAGCTACAGTATCAAATATATAGGACCTAAGATTTTAATTTTGTTTTGCTTTGTTTGTTTAAATGATTTGTTGGTTTTTATTCAGTAATATAAATAACTTCTTTATTTGACAGTTTAAAAAAATTTTTCAACAAGATGGATAAAATACTTCAGTCTCATATGTGTGCACCTCACAAAAATAAGAAAATATTCCGGTAGCATACTCAAAATTAAAGAACAGGTTTTTATATCAACTCAAATTTCTGTTTGGTTCAATCAGAAAATGCCAGAGGACCAGAACTTTCTGGATAATAGAGAATGCATTAAGGAGGGGGGTCTTTAGTCTACTTAACTATAAATTGTACTCACTATAGAAGTATGTTAGAAAATGTAGCTCTATTTTTTTTTTTAACATTTTGCTGGCAATTCTCAGGGACAATACATATGAATGCTTTTGAAAATTTTAGCACCTGTTCTATTTAAGGGTGTAGTTTAGTTCCTAAAATATCCTATTATCCCTTAACAGCATCAAATCAGTAACTGTATATAATTTTACTTACAAAAGTAATTCAAAATGTCTATTGAATTAAGGAGCAACTTACACTGACAACTTCTAACTTGGAGCCTCTTTTATTTAGAATCCCATACAAACTTGATATTGTCTACTTTATTTTTCCTACAAATCAAATTACCTTAAGAATACAATATTCACTAACTCTTAGTCCACATTTTTATCTCACTTAGAAACATACCTCTTCAAAAGAGGTCAGTGACTTTCTGAAGTTTATTTTTGAAACAATTATTCATACGAATAAAAAGTATGCCTTGTTATTCCAGTCTGTGAAAAGACCATCGGGTGTATTTCCTTTAAATACCCAAATTACTATGGTTCACTCCCATTAGTCCGTGTCTAACTTCTTAAACAGTTAAACAGTCCTCTGCTCACATGTTAACACTGTTACCAGAACCTTTCCTATAGTTCTTTCCTAGTATCAAATTCAGTTTTTTGGGGATTCAGCCTTTCAACCTACAGCCTGAAGGTTTTCAATGTTTAGCAATACATTTTCAAATACTTTTCAGAAAGCCTTCTCTGGGGTCCAAAGTCAGTTCCAGGAGCACCGGATGAGAACTACTTTTGGATTTTGCCACCTCAAAGAACCTAAACTCCCCCTCACTGGGAATTTCCAGTGAGTAGAATTCCCAGGAGCTGGTAATTTTCAGTGAAAAATGTGTTGTAGCTTTTTGGTTTGGGTTTTTGGTTTTTTTGTTTTGTTCTGTGATTACATCCAGTTTAAGAAGTATCTAAAAATATTAATGTTGCAAATATATCCCTAAAAATCAAAGGCAACTTACACTTTTTGAAGAAATAAGGTAGACAGATGCTTTTATTAAAGTTTTGACCTTGAGATTTATTCCTTCACCATATCAGACCAATCAGGAGAAGTCAATATTGGAAAATGACATTAGATCTACTAGAATGTGTTCAAATACTGGTGTAATGTAGGTGTCTTACCTTCACAAAAAATGATTTATCCTAGCACTTTAAATGATAATCTTTACATCTTTTATCTTTAGATAATAATCCACAGACTTTAAAATTACAAATAATACCTATAATGTAAGAAGTCTACATGACAAAGTCAAGGAGCTCAGTTTAATTTAGCAGAAAGTAAACGGTCATATTTCTTTCAATGTGGAGGGTTAAATTGAAAATACAAGTAAATGTGATGGATTCCGTATCCTAAGGTCATTGGTAATCATGTAAAATACGACGATAGAGAAAAAGAGATACCTTGGTATTTTGGGCTTTTGTTGATTTAGGAAGTTGTGGTTATATTTGTGCATTTCATATTTATATTGATTGAAATCAAAATCACACAGTTTAAAACTTGATTTGTTTAGGCAAATTTACTTCACCTATAGAAAAACATGTTTTTTGGGGAATGAATTTTATTTTCAATTAATTCCAAACTAACAGAAAAATGTTAAGATTAGTCATAGAACTCCTGTATGTCTTTCAACCATACTTCCCAATTACTAAGTTTGCCACTTTTACTTTAGCATTCGCTCTCCCTATCTCTTTGCTCTCTTTCCCTCTATCTTTGTCTCCATGTCTCTCTCTTTTTTTTGATATCCCTAAAACTCTCTCTCAGCTATTTAGGGTATTGAGAGAAGAGCAAGACAGAGAGAGATAGTGAGATTTAGGAAGAAGAATAAAAACACTCCAAATACTATAGAGTACGCTCAGCTAAGAATAAGAATATTTTCTTATATAATTATGATGGAATTATGGAATTATCAACATTAGGAAATTAACATATAACATTATTATCTGGTATATAAACCATATTTAGATTTCACCAAGTATATCAGACTTTCATAGCAAATAATAATTATTATCATTATTCTAGTCCAGGAACATGGAATACATCAATTTGTCATGTTTCTGTAGTATCCTTTATTTTGAAACAGGTCAGTTATTAACAGAATGTCTCATAATTTGGCCATTTCTAATATTCCTCGTGATTATGTTCATGTTATTTTGTTTGGGAGAGCAATACCACAGAATCAATGTCAAGTCTTTCTCAGCATATCATATTAGCAAGCACATGGAATTAGTTTGTCCTAGTACTGGTTATGATAACTTTGATCACTTAAGGAAGGTGATTTCTACCAGGTTTGAAAAGCTCACTCAAGACTGACTCATTTTAGTGCACAAATTTGATGTTTATATGTGCTTTGAAACAAGATTTTAATAACTGGTCTTTTAAAATTGCTTCTGGGGTGTCTGGTGGCTCAGTCAGTTAAAAGTCTGACTCTTGATTTTGGTTCAGGTCATGATCTCGGGGTCATGAGATTGAGCCCCACATCCAGCTTATGCTTGGCATGGAGCCTGCTTAAGATTCTCTCTCTCCCTCTCCCTTTGCTCCTCCTCCTGCTCATGCTCTCTCACTCTCTCTCAAAAAATTAATAAATAAAAATAAATAAAATAAAATAGCCTTAGTAGTCAAGTAAAACCAGATTAAAAATTAAGACTATAAAATCCCATAATTAGAATTTAAATAATAATAATTATAAGAAATATGAGTCTCATTCAACTATTTTTTGGGTAATCCAGTTTTTCAAAGTTGCAAGTTTTGCTCTTCCATGTAGTGAGCAAACTATTTATCTGCCATTCCAAGAACAAGCTCATTTTATAGAGCATATTGTTCATTGATTTGCCTGATGTCTATCTGGAAACCTTCATATTATAGCCATTATACAAACAATGAAAACTATACTCATGAATGTAACAATAAGCTTAATGTTTGCCTTTCACTTCATTTTATAGAATTTATTTATTAGAACACTTTTAAGTTTACAACAAAATTAAGCAGAATTTACAGAGATTTCCCATGGGGCCCTTGTCCACACACATGCATAGCCTTCCCCTTATCAACAGCCCTTACCATATTGGTACATTATTTTACAACTGATGAGCCTACATCAACAAATTATTATCACTGAGAGGTCATAATTTAAATTAGTGTTAACTCTTAATGTATATTGTATGGGTTTGGACAAATATATAATGACATATATCCATCCTTTTAGTATTATAGTCATTTTACTGCCCTAAAAATCTTTTGTGCTCTGTCTTCATACCTTTCTTCTTCCCCTGGCAACCACTGATCTTTTTACTGTCTCCATAGTTTTGACTTTTCTGGAATGCCATATAGTTGAAATCATACAGTATATAGACTTTCTAGAGTGCTTCTTTCACTTGGTCATATGCATGTAAGTTTCCTTCATGTCTTTTCATGGCTTGATAGCTCATTTCTTTTTCATGATGAATGATATTCCACTATACAAAAGTACCACAATTTATCATTTACTGAACTGAGGGACTTCTCGGTTGCTCTGAAGTTTTGGCAATAATAACTAAAGCTGCTATAAACATCCACGAGTAGATTTTGGTGGGGTAATATGTTTTCAAATATGTTAGAAAATATCACGGAGAATGATTGCTGGAACATTCCGTTAAGAGTATGTGTATTTATGTAAGAAACTGTCAAACTGTCCTCGACAGTGGCTATAACATTCTGTATCACCATCAGCAATGACTTTGAGTTCATACATTTCCACATCCTCACCAGCATTTGGTGTTGTCACTGTTTCTGATTTTGGCCATTCTAATAGGTGTGCGGTGTTATCTGAATGTTTTAATTTTCATTTCGCTGATGACACATGATGTGGAGCATCTTTTTGTGCTTGTTTGCTCTTTGTATGTTTCTGTGGTGACAGGTCTGTCAAGGTCTTTGCTCCATTTCTGAATTGGGTTTTTGATGTTCTTGTTGTTGGGTTTAAAGAGTTCTTTTGTATTTTAGATAACAATCCTTTTCTGATAAGTCTTTTGAAAATATTTCCTCCCAGACTATGGTTTGTCTTTTTATTGCTTTGAAAGTATCTTTCACTAAGCTGAAATTTTTCATTTTGTTGAAGTCCATCTTAATTTTTCTTTCATAGGTTGTGCCTTAGGGTTTCAACAGGTTGAGGGGGACAAGCAAAGAAAAAGTTCTTGTTCGATGGGTATTGTGGTAGTGGTTTGTACTAGTGCTCCCAGATCTTCAAAAATATTTATAGTTCATTTCATCAGTCATGGATATTTTCATTATTTCTTTGGATACACCATTATAAAAATTCCCCATTAATGACTTTATCATTTTAATCATGATTATTTAAAAATTTCTATTTCTCCTAATGTCTGTGTCATATTTGAATCTGGTTCTGTCTCTTGGCAGTGTTCTGTTTAACTTGATTTTGTATGCCTTTCAAGTTGTTTTGAAGGCCAGACATCTAGTATAAGATAGTAGAGATGGAGATCAATAGCTTTAATGCCTAATCTGGAGTTTTCAGTTGATCTTGCCAGAAGTTGCTACAATGCTAGTGCCCCTAGCCACCTGCCACTCACGAATGTTAACTGTTAATAGAGAAATATAGCATGATCCTAGATCTTGAATTACTTCTGTGATTTTTCAAATGCAATATCCCTGGCAATAAAGAAATCATCACGTGAAAAAGCAAGATCACATGAATAACCAAAAGAAGAAACAATATCCAATAAGACATCCCAAGAGAGACTCTAAATACTTGAATTATCAGATAAAGACTTTATATTTGCTCTGTTTACAGAGGGTTGGAAAAGAAAACCAGAATAAAAAGGTGAAGGACAAAACATTTGAAAAATAATAAATATAGTAATTCCCCAAAATATAGAATAAATAAATAACCCAAATTAAAACTTAATGGAATATACCAACAGCAATTAGCACACCCAGTACCTAGATTTTGGTTTCTTCAGTAAAAGGAATGAGGCACCAGGGAGATATGACTGTTCTAGAACTGGAGCAGGCAACATACACGATGATCCTACAGCATCTTGTAGTGCCAAGAAATAAGGAGATAAAAAAATAAGCAAACCCAGTGATGAGGTGTGTAAAAGGGACACAGGAGGCAACCGAAAGAGGTACCAATGACCATTACTGGAACAATTTGAACAACAAAAATAAAATAGTATTCTATTAAAACCCAATGTATTAGCAAATATCTGTGACCCCATATTAATAAAAATATATGACTTAATAAGTAAATAAGGGAGAATAGATAAGTGTGCTCACACTCTCTCTAAAATAAAGAAATAAATCTTTAAAAAAATGGTTAAGAACTTTTTAAGACTGATATACAATATCAAAACACAGATTTAAAAATTACTATTAACCCAAAGCAGTTTAAATATTAAAAAAAAAATACACCACAGAAAATCACAGGAAAATTGCTGAAAAGCAAAAAGAAAATGAAAACCGTAGTAGTACTCAGAAAGACAGATACTAGGCATACTACTTGAAAGGAGTGATAGAAGAGAAAACCAAAAGCAGACCTCTCAACAGAAATAACAGAAACCATGGATAATGTACTGATATCTTCTGTTTAAAAAAAATAATAACTGCAAATGTAGAATTTTACATCTAATAAAAATTATCCTTTTAAGAATAAAAGCAAAAAACAAATATTTTTTACAACCCAAACTAGGAAAATTTGTACTAGCAAATTCACCTAAAGCAAATTTAAAGTACATTTCTCAGGGAGAAGGAATGTGATTCCTGATGAAAAATTTAAGACAAATGAAATGAAAATAGCAAAAATTAAGGTAAATAAAATATATATTGACAGGAAAGTTTTCCCCATAGTCTGAGCATATTTTTAGGTTATTTAAGCTAGTTAAACTTTTAGCTACACTTAGACAAGTGGGACACACTGATGTATCATCTTGTGATTTAAGGAGAAGAGCAATTAAGTGAGAGACACAGCTCAGGTGATGGCCGAAAATACCAACTCATGTTTGACTTTTGTAGGTAAAGATGTAATAACAATTCTGACATGATTTTTGATGCTTGATCATTGACAGGATTTAGGCTTCCCCTCTTTCCTTCTCCGTCACCACACTGCTGGTGTTTCAGAGAAGGAGAATCCTGTGCACCTCTTGATCCCCCTGCGCAGACAGGAAGGTTCAGTCCGCAGCCCTAACCTGCATGGGTGAACCCCGCGCTCGCCCCGACCCCCAGACAGGTTCGAGTTTCATTGGTTTGAAATATGATCACCTTACCTCATTCCTTTTTCAAATATTAATGTAAATGATTTTAGTCTTTCAAAAAGATAATTTCATTATTTAAAAAAATAATAATCTATTTCGTATAGGATCCTAGCTTCGTATGTATGTGCGCTGGTGTGCGTATGGCTGCTCAGATCAGTGTGATTTTACCACACGAAGGAGAGAAGGTCAACTCAAGAGTATAAACTGCTGAAATCAAACAGATGAACAGTGTTACAGTTCTGAAAGTTAATGACTACTATATAAGTAGTATCATTATCTTTAACTTTTAAGGTCACACTTTTGGTATCGTAAGGAGTAGAAAGGCCAATAAAGCAAATATAAGCCATAGAAATAGACGTGTGTGTGTGTGTGTGTGTGTGTGTGTGTGTGTGTGTTCAAATGAGTACTTCAAATACCTTGGAAAAGTTTGAGTAATTGAGGGATGTCATTTCATACTAAAAAACAATACATATTATTAAATACAATTATGGAAACTTGAAATTCTCTTTGTTCTTTAAATATTCTACCAAGAGAAAAGTTGGGTGCCTGTCTCAGTTCCAACAATAGCTATACAGTGCTGGTAACCGCTTCATGTGCACCCATACGTGGGAAACTGTCAAAACCATCAACCCTGGAAAATTTTCACTCCTACTCATCCTATTATTCTGTTTAATCTTTTGTTTTAACATTTTTTCATTCTTATGAGAGTAATAAATGCACATAATTTCAAAAGTCAACTAGTACTACAAGGCTATAATAAAATATAAGAACTCATTCCTCACTTATCCATTCTCAGTCTGACTTTCAAATGTTTTCACCTCTTAAAGAAGTTTTGTTTACTTCCATATTTGAAAATTATATAATTTACTGCTATTTTTTAAAGTACTAACTTCAGACATTATGTCATTTTATAAAATGCAAAGAATTATCACTTTTAATTATTATTCTTGCTCCCTTCCTCTATTCTTCTAAATTAATATTAGGATTTTTTATTAAATCAATATCCTGGCATCATGATAAACTATGTAGAAATTGTGTTTACCATGATTGCGTTTCCTTTCTGCTTTTCCCATAGACAGTAATTGTTTTTAAAAAAAATCACATATTTTTACATGTATCTATCACATAATTTCCTAAGCTTAAGGCTGATGCAGAGCTATCATGCTGAGAATTCTCTTTGTTCCATGCTGGGCTTCTCTTTGCCATTACATATGGTGAACACACGACCTACTGGATCTCATGTCTTTTACTTTGTAATTTTATTGTACATGGGAAACATATATTCTAGTTGCCTCTTGAGATGAGCTATAAGGTAGGTAAATTCTTCAAACCTTTCCTGGCATTTTGACAATTCCTTTCTTCTGTGCTCTCGCCTCACGTTTTGTCAGGTTTCAGAACTTCTCAGTTGAAATTATTTCTCTCAGATTTTTGCTGGCTTTGTTTTGTTGTCTTCAAACTTCCGGTGTTAGAAAATACTAATGTCATTTACATCCAAATTTCGTTTTATGTGACCTGTTGTTTTATTCTTTTTTAACAGCTTTAGAATTTTTCACTATCCTTGGTATTCTACAATTTTATTAAAATACGCACTTTGTGGGCCTAGTCAAATTCATTTTTTTCCAGGTTTTTGGTGAGTTATTTCATTCAATTTCTAAAAATGTTTTTGAATTATTTCTTTGGTAATTTCCTTTTTTCATTTATTCTTTTTATCTGGGTTGTTATTCATAGTATATTGAACTTCTTAGAGTTAACATTTCCTTTTTATTAGATATCTCTTTTCTTTCTGGTTCCATTTTCTGGGAGGTTTCCTCAACTTCACCTTCTAATGTTTTTATCTTTCTTTTATTTATTTATTTTTTAAATTTTGCTATAGTGTCTATTTTATTTAGGCAAATTCTTCTTCCTTGGCTTCACATTTTTAATGGCATCCTTTTTATTTCAGAGGATGTAACATCTACCTTGCAGTGATAATGAACAAGTTAACTTCTTTTTCCCTTCAGACATTCGGTAAATTATTCACCATCCACTTTAAAATAAGAAATTAACAGGGGTACCTGGGTGGCTCAGTTGGTTAAGTGGCCAGCTCTTGATTTTGGTTCAGGTCATGATCTCAGGGTTGTGAGATTGAGTCCTGTGTCAGGCTCCATTCTGGGGTGTGGAATCTGCTTAAGATTCCCTCTCTCTCTGCCTCTGCCCCTCTCCCCTCACTTGTGCTCTCTCTCTCTCTCAAAAAATAAAAAATAATACAAACTTAAAATTTAAAAAAAATTTAAAAATGAACAGACTCTCGTCTTAAGAGCAATTTTAGGTTTGCAGAACAACAGAGTGGAAAGTACAGAGAGTTTTCACAGACTTCCTCCACCTCACACATGTTTACTTACTACTAACATCTTACTTAATATGGTATATTTGCTATAAATAATTAATCAACATTGACACATCACTACCAGCCAAAGCCTACGTTTTAGAGTATTACATCAAAGAGCCATCTTTTTATTATCATATAGAGTAGTCTCACTGTCCTAAAAATGCCCTTTGCTCCACCTATTCTTCTTCCCCCTAAAACCTCTGGCAACCCCTGATCTTCTAATTGCTCAATAGTTTTGCCCTTTCCAGAGTGTCATATAAGTGGAGTCATAAAACACAGAGCCTTCTAAGATTAGTCTCTTTTGCTTAGAAATCTGTATGTACATTTGCTCTGTGTTTTTTTGTCGCTTAATCATTTCCTTTTAGAGCTGAATAATATTCCATTATATGCATGGACCACAGTTTGTTTATCCATTCACCTATTGAAGGACATCTTGGTTGCTTCTAAGTTCTGGCAATTATGAATAAAGCTTCTGTAAACATTCGTATGCAGGTTTTTGTGTGGACATAAATTTTCAACTCATTTTAGTAAATAGCAAGGAATAAGTAAGTAAGAATCTGTTCAGTTTTCTAAGAAACTGTCAAACTATCTTCCAAAGTTGTAATACCATTTTTCATCCCTGTCAACAATGAATGAGAGTTCCTGTTCCTTCACATCCTCATTGGCATCTGATGCTGTCAGTATTCAGGATTTTAGTCATTCTAATAGTGGTATACCACTGCGTTTTAAGTTTGAATTCCCCAATGATACCTGATACTAAATATCTTCTCATGTGCTCAGTTGTCAACTGTATATCTTCTCTGGTAAGTTGTCCATTCAGATCTTTTGTACACTTTTAGTTGAGTTATTTTTTTTTCTTATCATTGAGTTTTAAGAGTGTTTTGTAGATTTTAGATAGCAGCCCTTTATCAGATTTGTCTTTTGCAAATATTTTTTCTCAATCTATGGTTTGACTTCTCATTCTCATGACAGTTTCTTTTCCAAAGTAGCCATATCCACTTTTCATCATCAAAATGTATTGACCTTTGCCATTTTCTTTGATACTATGATATATATCTGTATAGCATAGATATGAGTATTCATTGGATATTTATGTATAGCTGTGTATATGTATATGTATAATTTTATTTGTTACCTAATTTATTTTTTGTTTTATTTTTTATTAAAATATTTTATTTATTTTTTTCTTTAAGTAGGCTCCACACCCAACATGAGATTCAAACCCACAACTTCAAGATCAAGAGTCACATGCACTACCTGCAAAGCCAGCCAGGTGCCCCTATGTTACCTTATTTAATCATTAATCCTGATAATCTAATTTAAAGATGTTCACTTTTCTCTCATCATTTATCACAATATCACACTCGTTGCCCTATTTTCCTTATAACATTTATCACTGACTTGTTCACTTTGTCTTTTCTTTCATTTTGTCTTTGTCTTTTCACTATTATCAACCCCATGAAAGTTGGAGCTTTGCTTCTTTTGCACATTTAAGAGTTCCTGCCATATTTGGTCACTTACTATATATTTGTCAGATTAGTAAATGTAGAGACAGAATCTTCCAAATTCACATATATTGTATGTAATTTTATGAGATTGTCCCCTTTTTCACTTTATTTATTTGTCCTCTAAAATTGTGATGTGCCATTTCATAATCTAAATATAAGGTAAATATTACCAATATTAAAATGAAAATGGACACCAGTTTTATCACTAAATTGGACAGCCATATGCAGAAGAATGAAACCGGACCATTTTCTTAAACCATACACAAAAATAGATTCAAAATGGATGAAAGGCCTAATATGAGATAGAAATCCATCAAAATCCTAGAGGAGAACACAGGCAGCAACCTCTTTGACCTTGGCCATAGCAACTTCTTGCTAGATGCATCTTCAAAGGCGAGGGAAGCAAAGGCAAAAATGAACTATTGGGACTTCATCAAGATAAAAAGCTTTTGCACAACAAAGGAAACAATTGACAAAACCAAAAGACAACTGACAGAATGGGAGAAGATATTTGCAAATGACATAACAGATCAAGGGCTAGTATCAAAAATCTATAAAGAACTTAAAAATCTCAACACCCAAAGAACAAATAATCCAATCAAGAAAGGGGAAGACATGAACAGACATTTCTCCAAAGACTTACAAATGGCCAACAGGCACATGAAAAAATGCACAACATCACTTAGCATCAGGGAAATACAAATCAAAATCACAATGAGATACCACCTCACACCGGTCAGAATGGCTGAAATTAACAAGTCAGGAAATGACAGATGTTGGCGAGGATGCAAAGAAAGGGGAACCCTCTTCCACTGTTGGTGGTAATGAAGCTGGTGCAGCCACGCTGGAAAACAGTATGGTGATTCTTCAAAAAGTTGAAAGTATAGCTACCCTAGGACTCAGCAATCGCACTACTAGGTATTTACCCCAAAGATACAAATGTAGTGATCTGAAGGGGCACCTGCACCCCAATGTTTATAGCAACAATATCCACAATAGCCAACCTATGGAAAGAGCCCAGATGTTCATTGACAGATGAATGGATAAGGAAGATGTGGTATATATATATATGTGTATATATATATATATATATATATATATATATATATATATATAGAATATTACTTGGCCATCACAAGATGAAATCTTGCCATTTGCAACAACATGGTTGGAACTAGTGGATATTATGCTAAGAGAAATAAGTCAATCAGAGAATGACAATTATTGTATGATTTCACTCATGTGGAATTTAAGAAACAAAACAGAGGAGCATAGGGGAAGGTAGGGAAAAATAAAACAAGATGAAATCAGAGAGGGAGACAAACCATAAGAGACTCTTAATCATAGGAAACAAACTGATGGTTGCTGGAGTGGAGGGGGATAGGGGTTGGGAATCAAAGGAAAAGTATGAGAGATAAATAGATATGAGGGCAAATAAGATATTAATACTAGGAATGGACAAAAACTAAGATTGATTAAGAATGAATAGAAGGTTATTAATATAAGGGGGAAGAAGAGACATATGGATTATATACAAATAAATAATGACGTTTTATATTATATTATTTTTTAAATAAAGTTGCTTGATTAATTGATGGGGCAAATATGTGGAACTCTGATTCTGGACTTGAATGGGCCAATTGGCATTTCTCATGATAGCTTTCTGGGTAAGATAGAAAACTGAAGTACAGCCACTTCTGTGAACTAACTTTGGATATGAAGAGTACTTACAAAAATAGAAGTGATAGTTTTCAAAAACAGTGGTATCAGAAAAATACTAGTATAATCAGACTCTATCCTAGACTTTCAATAATAAAATTGTTCTAAGAAAAGATAGGCAGACTTCCATAATACGAAACTTGCAAAAAACCTAATACTTTCTGATGTAAACCCAAATATTGTAGTTGTGGAATAAAAAGTACAGATACTTAGAGAATCAGGGGGTTTTCTCAATAAATTATCTAATAAGCTCACATCACTAAAATATATGGTATAGGGGCACCAGGGTGGCGACCAACTCCTGATTTCAGCTCAGGTCATGATCTCAGGGTCGTGAGATTGAGCCCTGCATCTGGTTTCACACTGGCTGTGAAGTCGGCTTGGGCTTCTCTCCCTTTCCCTGTGCCCCTATCCCCACCACCACTCACACTATCTCCCTCTCTCTCTCCCTAAGAAATAAAATAAATAAAATAAAATAATAAAATAAAATAAATATATGGTATTACAAAAATCAAACCTAGATGACTTGTAAGAAGAGTGACATCAATTCTAAAGTCCAAGATGAGCTAAGGCTTAACAAAATGATCATATCAAAAATGGATATTTTGGCTTTCTCCCCTAACCTCACTCTGGCTCGTCTATGATCTTCGGGGCTATGTGTTTGTTCAGTAATGATCTAATCTCTATGGCTGGGGAAAATTATTCCCTGCCAATGCACAAACACATCAATTAATACTTATGACAGATTTTAATAACTTCGGGGAAGAGTAAAGTTGCATGTTATTGACATTATCATTAGTCATTCATAAATGGTTCAGCCAAGGGTGGCATTATCTATACCAGTAGACCAGCGACCTGTGATCTTGTCCAAATCAAACAACATGTAACTCGGTCCTCATAATACCATGCCCTTCTGTTTTTATCCCCATCCTTGCTGCTATAGTTGGCATATTTCAACTACTTCATTTGTTCAGCTGCTTGCCATTCAATGTTCATATATGTGGATTTAATGTGTTTGGAAATTACTTTATTTTTGTCTTTCAGTATTCACTCATTTGTAATATCATGGGACTGTTAGATTTGTTGCACACATATTTGATGCAAAATCTTGGTTCAGTACGTTAGAATATGCAGATGAAAAAGAATGGACCTCACCCTAAAGAAGATTTAAGCATATTCGACCTTAAAGATATGTACAGAGGCTACCACAGGTAGATAGGAATAAAATGTATCAGAAAAGTATAGCTAGAATGATATGGGAGTTCAGATATAAAAGAGTCAATTTTTGAAATATATAATATATGAGAATAAAAAGCTTATTTTAGATTTTGACTTTTACCTAGAAGATTCAAAACAAATTGATGATTGTCTTTCTATCACTTTTAAGTTTTTGACACAAAATACCTACATTTTAGGAACTGGTATTTAAAAGGTATTGAGAACTAGGTGAATACAATCAATAAACAGATTGTAAAAAATTTGCTTTGATGAAATGGAATCTTGATTTTTTTACCTTTTAGGTACTTATTCATAGTAAAAGAAACTTAATATGATTTATTTTGAAAACATATTTATTTGTGATTTGTTGATTTATGATTTAGTGATTTAGATCACTTTTATAGACGTTGGTAATGCATTTTAAAATCTCCAAAATTAGCAATCAGCTCCTCATAGTAAACCCAGTGAATACTACTCCTCAATTTTTGTGTGATTTGTCTTTTAATTTTAAAATGTTAATTATTTTCTTCTTCAAATTCTTTCCTATATTGATTTCTATTTTTACACTGTTTTATTTCTCTCCCATTTAACATTTCTTAGCTGCTTCTTGCTTATTGCTATTGTTCTTATATTGCTATTCCTTATTGCTACATTGTCCTGGAATGTCTGTCTTTTTATATTCTAAATATACAAATAGTACTGAGTTTCCCAGCCTCAACACCCTGTTCTTGCGCTCAGCTCTCCTCGGACACTTGCAGTGACTTTTATATTTATAACTACTGATGCTGATGACTCTTAAATCTTATATTCAATATAGACGTTGCTCTTGAACTACAAATCTGAGTATCGAATTGTCTATTCAAATGTATCACAGGCATCTCAAGCTCAATATATCCAAAAAGAAAGCCACTTTTTACCCTTTACAGATCTATTCCTCCCACAGAATTTCAATGCTCTACTAATTGCCTCACAATATCATTGATAGCCTAACCTAGAAAATAGGAGTTAACCCAAAACATTATCTCCTGATTTTCCACATTTACTTGCTCATCAATTTTGTTGATACCATCTCCCACCTATTCTTTAAATCAGTACTAACTTCTTTATCTCCAATGACACAACTTTGCATTGTGATTCTTTCTTCTCTGGATAGTAACAATTCTGCGTCTCTATTATAACCTGTGAACAATCTCAGTCTTTCTTTCATGGTGGTAACAAAATAATCTCCTGAGATTACAAATCTTATTATGTCACACTCATACCCATGCTTAGCCTAAAAGCTTCAGGATAAAGACGAATTCTTTTTGCCTGGCATACAGAGTCTTCCAGGATCTGAATGCAAGCATAATTTATGCCTTCTCATTCTTTATGCTTTATGTCACGTTTGTACTGAATTACAAGTGGGTACTTTGACGCACTGTTAAGATGCACCGAGCTTCAACTTTTGCCTGACACAGTACCATGTCTTCCTTACCAAGCTAGCACACCCCTATTCATCATGGGAGAGCCTGTTCCCTAAAGTCGTCTCCCTTAGCTTCTCAGTCAGATTTCACTTCTTTCACTGCTCCCCTAATGCCCAGCCTGCACACTATTTATACAGCATTTTCCCTGGCCTACCGTGAATAGAGGTTTTCCCAGCACTTGTGTCCCAGAGCTCCACGCCGTGTCTGGTGTACAGCAGGCTCTCATTTACAGTTTCTTAAATGTATGAATGATTAATTCTACTGGATCATTTTTTCGTAATAAAATAAGCTAATAAAACAGTCTTTGAGATCTATTTAAAGCAAAAGCAAACGGCTAAGTGGACAGAAATGTTTAGCTAAATAAAATTAGGATTCTCTTTAGAAAGGAGAAATGTGAGGAAGAGAATGGTGAAAAGGCAAACAGTATCGGCCACAATGGCATTGTCTTGGTGGCAATTTCTATGTGATGTCAAATCTTGAATATTTATGACATTGGAATTATGAGAAAAGTGGATCAACATATTTTATATATATACATATGTGTGTATATGTGTATATTCATAGAACATACATAATACACACCTATTGGGTGTTCCTGTATTATGATGTTATTATATCATATAAAAATGTTCTTTTTGTTCCAATTTATGCCAGCTGTTTCTCACTACTAGAGAAAATAGACTTCTAAATAAAGAGAATGTGGGGAGGAGGGAGGCAATAATATTCTGGTGGTGATTCAGTGGCTGAGCCAGCTGATGCTCAGCTATTCAGCAAGAGAACAACTCTTGAAGAGAGTTGTGAATTAGGCTGGCTGAAACTCAACAATTCCGTGGGGGGGGCGGGGGGACATTTAGCCAAGAGGAAGTAGAGGACCCAGCACTGTTAAAGACTTAATGAAACAGATGGCCCATTGTTTTGCATGGAGCCACTACAATCAAGCCTGTTTTTAACCCGTTTTAAAGACTTGTGTATAGATGTTTCAAAAAGTAGACTCTCAACCTAGAAAATCTATCAAGCAATAGCATTTTTGTCCTGAGCAGCTGAGTGATAGTGAGGAACTAAGCACTGCTCAGAAGAATGAATTTGCAGGGGGCTCTGTGTTTGTTTATTTATTTTTAATATGAGATACTTTAATTTCTATCTTGGATAAACTGTTTGATGAAAGAATGGAAGAGTAGAGTGGGAAAATAAAACATTAATTATTGGTCATCAATTTTCATGTTGGTAAAATTGAGATAACTACAAATTATGATATCCTTAATAACCGAGAATAAATAAGATTACTCGATGACACATCATTTTATAACTCATTTATCATACAAAAGCTAGCAAGAGTATTTGGCTATACCAAATTCTGACTTCTATTCACTTCACATAGAGGAGACACAGCCCTCAGCTTGGATAAGAAAATCAGGCTGACATTTGCTTGTTGCGATTCGAAATATACTGACAGCTCATTATTGCTCCAGAATATTCTAGTTATATGTTTTTAACCTTTCTTATCACCCGCCTTAAGATTTTAATTGTTTTTAAGACAAGTTTTGTAATCCTTAAATTATCTATTGTTGGATTATTGTTATTAAATATGCTATTTATTTATTCAT
This sequence comes from Ursus arctos, assembly GCF_023065955.2. Lineage (NCBI taxonomy): Eukaryota > Metazoa > Chordata > Mammalia > Carnivora > Ursidae > Ursus > Ursus arctos. Next base: position 22,513,985 of record NW_026622775.1, read on the forward strand.
TCAGCCATTTTTTCTTTTCTGAAATGAGTGGTAGAGTCAAGCACTGACCTTTTCCTTTGTCGTGAGTACACACCACAAATTTTTCTCTGTTAATACAGTAACATGAAATAGTTGATTATTTGTCACCTTTAATTAAAACGAACGACAGTGTCTTTAGGACGTGAGGTACTGACAGAGAGTTGATGATGGGATTGCTTCCCTATTCACTGTCCTCTATCTCTCTTCTCCCTACCGGTCGTTTTCTTGAAGGGGTCATCTGTACTCATTATGTGCACTTTTGCAACTGCCATTCTTTATTTGAACTATCTTGATTTTGTCTCAGCCAGTTTTGAACTTGTTTTCCTTAGTTCAATTTATTTAATTGCCGAAAACAAATGTTTCTTTTCAGACCTCATCCTGCTGGAAATCTCTGCAGCATTTCTCTTTGTTCCTGGCTTTTTGTGTCTTTTCAATTGGGAAGTGTTGCAGCTCCATTGGAAGGGTCAGCCCCTCACCTTCCCTGAGCCAGCCCACTACCTCCAGTGCGGGGTATTTACCACCAGCTTCAGCTCTCCAGTCTTTGAGCTCCAGCCTTTCTTCTGTAGGTCTATTTTTTTGTTTGCTTGGCTTGTTATTTTTCTGTTTTGTTTTCATTTTTCTTTGTCTTGTTTTATTTTGTTTTGTTTTGTTTCATATGACGCCCAAGCAGTCATGCACCTACCAAGTTCCAGTTTTTGGAAATGTTTTACCTGTCTGAGAGACTCAGACCCCTGTCCCACTGCCCCTGGTTGGGAGCTGTTGGGATTTGCATCCTAAATTTAACTCTTGCCAGCCTTAACTTGAATCTTCAGAAGAATTCCTTTGGGTGGTTTTTAAAATTTCTGGACCCTGGTAAATTGGGAGTCCGAAAGTGATAAAGCTGATAAATCTACATTTTGACAAGTATCTTTCGGTGCTTGTGATTTGCCTACCTTGGAAGCTACGTAGAAAACACACAAGTTAACGATAAGACACTAACTAGGATGCTTCCTAGAACTGCGGTGCTTGCGGCTGCTTGTTACTGAGACTACCTACCGTCTTTATTTCTTGATATTATCCCATTTGAAAGCATGTGCACTCTCATCTGAAAACATGCCTAAATCAAATTTGCTGCCCTTTTGCTAACTTTTTGTCCTGCTTTTTGCATCATGTACAGCATTTTGAGTTGGAGGTTGTCTGACTATAAGTAGCTTGAACCATAGGTTTTTTATTAACCCTCACATCAAAATGTTAAATCAGGGTTAAATTAGTGGCTCAATAATATTATCAAGGACCCACGTTCCTACATCATTTTTTTGTTACTTCATCATGAATATGATGATATTCATCTTCAGGCATGAGCCTTTAGAAGTACAAGACAGGAAGTTACACACAGCCAAAACAGCTGTCACAGCTTCGGACATCATGTCTTCAAACAATTATGTCCAAAGGCAGGAAAGAGAAGAGGAGCCTTTTCATCATATTCCTTTCATCTTTTATCTGGGAAAATTGTTTTTCCAAAACGTCACAATTGATTTCTTTGTCCAGAAGTATTCTATAAGTTCCTGTCAATTTAATCAGTGCAGGAATATCAGGATTATTTTATTCCAGAAACTATAAGAAGATTCCAGTCTCCCTGAACAGAATTATCCAAGAATAAAAAAAAAAAAATCAACATTCTACTCATTTGTTTATTTTCCAATATTATCCAAAACCCTGGACTTTATACATTCAAATCGGCCAGCAAAATTTTTAAAGGATCTTCTCAATGGGAAAATGGGATTCACCTTTATTTGATATTGACAAATGATCAAGGTTGTTATATGTGTCATGTGTCATATGTCATGTATATTGGAAGACTTTTTGAGTTGACATATTGGTCCTACCTAAATACTTATTGATAAAACTCTTTACAGGCGTATTTTGTTTTATCGAGCTTCGCAGATACTGTGTTTTTTACAAATTGAAAGGTTTGTGGCAACGCTGCATCAAACAAGACTGTTGACTTTATTTTTCCATCACCGTTTGTTCCCTGCATGTCTCTGTGTCACACTTTGGTAATTCTCACAATATTTCAAACTTTTCATTATTATTATTATATTTGTTATGTTGATCTGTGATCAGTGATTATAACTCTTTGAAAGCTCGATTATTAACATTTTTTAGCAATAAAATATTTTTAATCAAGGTATGTACATTGTTTTTTTAGATGTAATACTATTGCACACTTAATAGACTACAGTAAAATATAAACAAAACTTTTATATATTCTGGGAAACCAAAATATTCATTTGACTTGCTTTATTGTAATAGTCACTTCATTGCAGTGGTCTGGAACCAAACCACAGTATCTCCGATATTTTACGGCTGTACTTGGATGCATAACCAACCTTCTCCTCTAGTTCTTTTCCTATTGATTCATATCTATTATTAATCTCACACATGTTGCACATTTTCAAAGTGTTTGTTTGGTTTTTTTAGTCCTCTTTGCTTTCTGGTTATTCATTCTCATCCTAGGAATTTCATTTAATTACATTATTTAGGCTAAGCTATGGGGAAGATTCCAAGATCTGTTACTCTAGTTTTGATCTTTCTTCCACATTTTCACTTACCGACAATACTAAACTTATCTCCAGCTCAAATTTATCCAAAGCAAGACTATTGTTCTTTCCTAATGCTCTCACTTTAATTTGCTTCTTGTGTCTCCTCTAACACCATGACAATGGTTCTTCAATCATTATTATCACCTAAAATAACATTCTTGGCACTCTAGTGAGATTATACTTCCCTAGTTAATGTGGGTAAAGAAAAATGAAAAAGACATTATCTGGGCCATCAGTACTGCAAATCTTAAAAAAGAGATAAGTTATGCCTGAAATAATTACAACAGTTATTTATTTAACTGTTTGAAATGATTATCAGTTCTTCTTTTTTTGTTGTATCCTGCATACACCAAACTGAAAAATACCTTTGGCTTCATAAAAAAAATAAAATCTAGAAAAAACATTTCTCAGGACCTCCACCTCTACAACTAGGTAGAAACTACCATCACCTGTAACAGGGTGTTGTCACTAGTTCCTAACTTGTCTGTTTTCATCACACACACACACACTTCTCTACAGCAACTAGAGTGATCCTTTGCTCAAAATCCAATGATCACTATTCTTTCTCAGGGTAAAAGCTTTACAGTGGCTTGAAGACCTTACATGAACTTCACCTCTACTCTGTTCTCAAACTCATCTCCTAAAAACTTGTCTGATCGCTCTGTTCTATCCACACAGGTCATCTGGCATCAAAGCCTTCCCAGGGCTATTTTTCCAGCAAAGAATGCCCTTGCCTCAAGGCTTTCTTCTTCCATTCTTTTAGGTCTTTGTTGAAAAGATACCTCCATAAGAAGCCTTCTATAACCTTCATCTTCAAAATAATGCAACCTATTTCTATTACCTTCTAACTGCTTTAACCACTTGTATTTTGTCCTTTGTTCTTATTAACATCTGATGATATCTATTATCTATCTATCTATCTATCTATCTATCTATCTATCTATCATCTATCTATCTATCATCTATCTATCTATATCTATCATCTATCTGATGTCTCCCCATAAAGAATATAAAGAATAGAAGCTCCATGAGAGCAGGGTTTTTTTTTTTTCTATTTCTTTCACTACCATATTTGCAGTGTGTAGCACAATGCCTAATATGTAAAAAGTGCTCAATAAATATTTGTTGAGTAAATAAATGAATAAATAAATATTATAGAATATACAAATAATTTCCAAAACTGGGTAAGGGAAAGAAAATGGAGTAAAGGGAACTGATATTTTATGAATTCCCCATCAGGTACCCATACTGTTTTTTACATAGCATTACATGATATTATAAGCATATGCCAATCTTGACTACATGACAACATCAAATATGAGGTAATTTCTATTTTCCCATTGAAATGAGCCATTAAATAGCTTTTGGGCCAGTCTGAATGTATAAATACCATCATTGTGATAATATTGCAGATGTATATTTAATTTGTTCATTTTTGTGTACATAAAGTAACATAATGTATTAATTTTATATTATTACTTTTCTATTCTCACAATACATTAAATCATTTTATTCAATTACTCATACTCCTTGACATTAATTTCATCACAAACACAACCCCAGTTTCTTATTCTTTCTCATCTAAATTGTTTAAGAGGAATTCTGTGTGTGACGCAAGCCATTGTAAATCAAAATCACAAGTTCCCATAGCACTGAAATTAGAGCAATGATTTTCCTTTAACATTTATTTTCTTACAGCTGTAACTGTGATCTTCACAGTATAACAACTTACTGTATAGCTTTCAAGTATTTTTTTTACAATTTTTTTGCCTTCTTTCTCCTTCTCTTTCTCTTTAATGATTGTGACGTACACTTCCAATTACGAGAGCATGTACAGTAACGAAGACAAAATCTGTGCTATTGTTTTTGTTGTTGCAGTTTAGCTCTTGTTTTACTAATTATGTCAGATTACTTCTATAAGTATCCTGATCTAGGGATGACTGCTTTGCCCAATGTATATCTCCCTTAAAAAAACAAACAAACAAACAAAAAACACCTTGTGAAACAAGTCTATAAAAGCCTACAATAGATGTTCCCTATTTCCTAAGGGTTAACGTCAAGGAAAAGAAAACCTCATATAGTATTTGCACATATATAATAATTTATTTCATTCAATTAGTTTAGCATCTCTGGGGGCGCCTGGGTGGCTCAGTTGGTTAAGCAACTGCCTTTGGCTCAGGTCATGATCCCAGGGTCCTGGGATCGAGCCCCACATCAGGCTCCCTGCTCAGCGGGGAGCCTTCTTCTTCCTCTCCCTCTGCCACTCCCTCTGCTTGTGCTCTCCAGCTCTCTCTCTGTCAAATAAATAAATAAAATCTTAAAAAAATGTAAGTTTAGCATCTCTGATTGTGGTTCTATCATATGCTTGCTGTTTGCCCATAGATTACATCATTTAATCTTTATAACAATCCTGAGAGACATGCATTATTTTCATTTTACAGAGGAGAAAATGTCTATCATACAGAAATAAAATAATGTTTCCAAGTCACAGTGAGGTAGACCAGAAATTCCTTCTCTGTTTCAGGTTGTCTTCTGTCTCTGTCTTAACAAGACAACAGCATGCAGAATAGTTCGGACAGGGAAAAGTCTAAAGAGAAGCAGGGAGACTAGCTGGGAAGATATTGAGATAGCCTCGGTTAGGGGGGACAAGAGCTTTAGGGCAAACTAAGGCGTGAGCATAAGGGTATTTTATATCTACAATTACTAGAGATGAACATTTAACCTCTGTTAAATTTGGTTTTGGAGAATATTGGAAAATAATGGTGATGAGATATTTGATGATTTAGTTTTGATCTGATGGGAAATGTGAAAGATTTTTTACTCTAATATGAACCTCATTTAAAATTGTTAAACATTCCTGCTATTTACCTCAGTCACATGAAATAACAATGTTAGGTAGAATTTTATATTAAAGTGTAATAAAAATGTGAATATCACTGGGTTCTTTTTTGTTGTTCACACACTGAAATCATAGAACCAATTTTCATATAAATAATATTTTAAGATGTGTTTTTCTATCATCAGCAATGTAATAACATCTATAATCAGTTTATTTCAAAAGCTCCTTTCATCCAAAGAACTCAAAGTTATCATGAACATTAATTACATTTACAAGTCTCTGAGGGTTAGATTCATTTATGTAAGCTTCTCTGATCGAATCACTTACAGATCATGGTGTTAAATAACAATATTCCTGCTAATCAGACCTTTCGAAGCACAGGATTAATAAGTCATAATAAAACAGGATGCTGATAGAGAATTTTATTTTATGTTGACGCTTTTTCATTGTCCACACAGTCTTCATAAACCTTCTCTAAATTACAGTGAAAGTCTCAAAAAACACATACCAAGGATCAGAGGCATATTTTTTCTGTAGCCAGTGAAGTGCAAGCTTTTGGGCAACTCACACATCCACCTCGATGAATCTAGGAGGTGTCCTAGAAATCTGTTGTGCACAAGGTCATAGGCAAATCACACCCCAGTCCACAGATGTATGTGAAGGATGAAACTCCTTTGATATTACGTCCTGACTAAATGAGTTTACATTTGTGGCCCTAGTCTGAAAAAAAAGCTTACGTTCCTCGCTTGTGTCATGAGAAATCATACATTCCAGTCAAAACTACCAAACAACAGTTTGTTCATTAGAGCAACTTCATAACATCGTATAAGGAGGCAAAACAAGAAAAGAATGAATTTCTAATATGGGTGGAAAATATTTACCTTCTCAGAAAAATAGTTTTAAGCCCTATATGTGCTATTGTTGACCTCTTTATTTAATTTTGGAGTAAAAGCAATACAAAGAAAATATTGTGGACCTTTTTGCAGCTAAAATATATATCTGTTAGTTACTAATTTCCAACCTAATACAAACTTAGTAAAAATGTTAGCAACAGGATGAACTAGAGAACAAGGCCTATGTTCCTTTGTAGGTGAAAAAAATGAACAGTAGTAGATAAGTTATAGTCCTGTGCAGCATGGACATTGTATCTGTGAAACGAAGAAGAGAGTACTAGACTTTGCTGCCCTACCCACATGCTCTACAAATTGAGCAAGAGAACTTTCTCTTCCTAGTCAAAGGTGATTAGACCAAGGATGGGCATCTGATTCTGGCAGGAGATCAGGAATTGCATGAAATGTCTCAGATTAATCGAGAATTCAAGCAAGTGGGCATAGAAATTACAAACAACACATGATGGGCAAAGAAGAATTGGAAGAGTACTGTTCAACAGACCTTTCTGGGATGATGAAAATGTGATGATTGAAAATTAGAATGTGGTTAATGTGAGAAAGATGAATTAATTTTGTGTTTTGTTAATTTTTTTAAAGATTTTATTCATTTATTTGAGGCGGGGGGAGAATAGAGGGAGAGAGAGGGGAAGATGGAAGAAAACTCCCAAGCAGACTCTGTGCTGAGTGCAGAGACTGACACAGGGCTCGATCTCAGGACCTGAGATTATGACTTGAGCCAAAACCAAGAGCCGGATGCTTAACTGACTGAGCCACATAGGTGCCCCATGTATTTTATTAAATTTAATTAATACAAATTTAAATGTAGCTAGCTACATTGTTCAGGTAGCAAAGATCTGGAAGCTCATGGTAGTAGTCAGATCGTGTAGCTCTGATGGGATGGGTAAATTAAGTACAGAGGGCCTATCAAAAGGGAATACTGCTGATATTTAAAAAAAAATGTTAGAGAGAAATTACACTATTCTGGAGAGACAGAGATTGTAATCTTGGTTTCTGATTTTTAGTTCCAGTTTGCATGGAACCTAGTTGTTCACCCTATCATTTAGTTTGGTAAGAAATCTTTTCTCTTTCTCTGTAAATCTCACTTACGCTTTGAATTAATTTGTGTGAATTACTTTTAAAAAAAAACTTGACTTGGAGAAAGAATCATACAACAAATGGTAAAATGTCTCCAGAATGCCAGGGAAACCACAGAAACAATCCCAGTCCTGCATTCTTCACACGGGTCTGTCGAGTTATGTACTTTACTTCCGGTATGAATTAGCAGGTAGAGCTTGAGTTTATATGTTGTGTAGATCTCACTGGTTGTTCAGCTCAGTCTTTAAGTTCTGTGAATGTGGAAAAATGTTTCTGTGTCTGTAAATATCACTCTATTATCTCTAAAATGGGGTGAAAAACAATTAATGATAATACCAACTTCATAGAAATGTATTAGATACAATAATACATATGCAGAAATTGTGAAAGTGACTGGCACACAGCAGCTAGTTTTGTTCTTGCTCTCACCAACTGCCCATGTGCAGAGCCTACCAGATTAATCCAATAAGCCTGGCACGTTCAGATGAGACCACTGGTCACAACTCTTTTAACATGTATCGTCATCTTTGTGAGACAAAAAGGGAGGAAGATAGGGTAATTTTATTCATACTGTAGAGAATAACTTAAAATTTGGAAGCTGTGCCTAAAAAGCTCCATATGGACTGTGTTTTGTTGCCTAATTAATAGTGAAAGAAAAGACCACTGATACATTGAAACAAGATGTCATAATTAAGTTTAAATTATCTGAAAGTTTCCACAGCAACCTCAAAAATATGTTTGTTTTTGATGCATTGCTCTCTCCTTACCTCAACTTTGGTGAAACTAAATAAATAAATTCATGAAAAAGAAATATCCATATAAAGAAACATATCTTCCTTGGGCAAGATACAATCTTTCTGAAAATGAAAAGAATCACATTAGAAATTATAATGTGTTACTTTCATTCCAATCTTAAGCATGTTTGAAACAACAACAAAAAAATTCCAATTTCTACAAAAATGTTCTCTAGGCTATCATTTGCATACAACTGCAATGTATATGTGATATGTATAGAAAATAAATGTTTGACTGTCAAGATGGGAAATGGAAATTCTAAATATATCCCTGTTTATACATTGTTCATATTATCAATTAGATAAATGAAATGCAGTTTACATCTTTTAAGAGTTTTAGATAAGTATCCTACAATATTACAATCAGTTTTTTAACAATTGTAGCCCAGTGGGGCTGGGGCTGGGATCTATCACTTTTTCTCAGGGCACTGATACTTCATCTTGATATGGAACGCTAGGTTAGGTGTTTTAATGTTTGTTTAATTTAATAGAAGCAATTTCTGTACTTATTTGTTAAATGCATTTTATTTTTTTATATGCCTGGAGGCTAAACAAATCATACTTTAAAAGACAAACTGGACATTATTTTTAATTGATTTAAAAACATCACAGCTTATATTGCATATAGACTTGTGTCTAGGTCTAAAATAACAAACTAAATAAAAGGCATGTATCTGTCGGTCACCTGTACATCTCCCAGACACGTCAAAATCCATGTGGTCATATGAGAATTGTTTTTTCCTCTGAAGTTCCCCTCCTCCCACAAGTATGCATTAGCTAGATAATAAGATGCCATCACTTGTCCCCAGGTTAGAAAGTAGGAATCATCAAATTCTTTTACTTGTAACTTTTCTGCCTCTAATCCATAAAGTCCAGCCTGTTCTCTTTTTAATGTCTGTCAACTTGCTTCCTCTTCTCCATCACCTCTGCTCTTCCTCTAGACTATATTTCATTTTGAATGTTACATTTATAACTTCAATCCATTCCCCACATGCAGCCTGGAATGATTTTTATAAAACGTGAATCCAGTGTTGTTACTGTTCAGCCTACAAGCCTGTCTAGTTCTGTTTCTACATGCCATGGCTTCCCGATTCTTGTAATGGAACAAATGTTACCTTCCATGTCTGATCCTAACCCCGCTTCCACTGAACTCTGGATCTCTTGCCATTTCAGAATATTACCCTACCTCTTCTGTAAATTAGAAATTTTTTCTTGATCCCGTACTCTCCTCTGAATGTTCCTCTATTTGTATTGTTCTCCCTACTATAGAACATTCTTTTGAAATTTGGATATGACCTCATTGTCTCCACTTCTTCACGCATCACTCAACGTCTCTCTCTCTAACCAAGCCACTGAAATTGCTTTGGTCAAGATCAAAAGTTATTTTTGTGTCGCCCAGTCCAATTACACTTTTCCGATTATGTTCTATTTGACACCTCAGCAGCATTTTTCTTGCCCTGTGATCAACCAGTCCTGATTTTTTCCCTCACTGTTTTCTTAGTCTCTTTCACAAGTTCCTTCCGCTAACACTTTAAATGCAATCATATCCCAGCATCACTCCTGCACCCTATTCTCTATATGCACTTACTTCTTAGGGGTTCTCATGCAGTACCATATTTTTATATATCATGTGGCCAAATTTAAACCTCTAGTACTAGCATTAACGTTCCCGTGAACATGAGATATATCCAAAATAGACAGATAAGGATCATTTTAAAGCTACCATATTCAAAGTAGAATTTTGATTTGTCTCCTGTTTCTACAGTTTTTGCCATTATAGCAGATGATATCACTGATTAAACAATTGCACCAAAAACCCAGATGTTATTGTTGATTTCTCTTGCTCCATCTAGCACAGCAACATACACCCCAGAATTATTCCTTTTCCTTCATTTCCACTTCATGACCTTGAAATAGGCAAAGAAAACACTTAAAAACTTGTATTTCATTAAAATTACTAATGTCTGTCCATTAAACTAATAAGAAAAAGATGAGCCACAGGGTGGGAAATTTTGGCCTCATATATAACTGACAAAGCACTCATCCACCAGATATAAAGAACTACTGTCAAGGACAGATAGACAGTAGTGTATAGAGATATCTTTATTGGTTGGTAGCCCGATTATAACAACATAATAGTATGATAAAAAAATAATTTTTACTGCTCATTTACAAGTACAAGACAATTTGCATTACTTCAATATCGTTTAATCCTCGCGAAGTTTCAGTTGAAGTAGATGTCACTGTTGTTTTATTTTTACAAATGGAAAAACTGAGTTTCAGAGAACATTAATAAATTCACCAAAATCACACAGCTTGGAGCTTGGTTTTGGGTTTGCAGTGGTCTAACCAGAGAACCCAAGGGATTGTTAGGTCATGATACTGTTTTGTCCACTTCTAACTGTTCTTAATCTGTATGATTCACAAAAGTGAGCTATCAAATTTCCTTTATATTTTGTTCCTTTGCACTTTCATATTTTGGCAGAGTTATTAATCAACACTCCCAGTGACAAGATGACTAGCTCAATTTTGAAATTGATAACTGAATTTGATTTTTAAATTAATGTCAGCCTCTGGATTGAGTTTAGGAATATGACTTTTATGACACAACTGTGTCCTATTAATATTTGGATGTTTTCTATATTGGAATCTGGTGGGCTTTTGATTCAAATTTTCAGTGCATATCTAAATGTATAGACTATCTGTGAGGACAAACTCAGGAAAATCATGTTACATTTTACATATATTGGAAACAAAATTCTTACGGATGATAGTGATTCCATCCTTCACTGAGAGGGAAATTAGATTAATGGAATAGATAGCCATACTGTATTGGGAAAGAATAATGGTAAAAGGAGAAATACTTTGGACAAAATGTAGATAATCTACAAATATATAAATGAAATGAAATGAGCATGTCCAGAGTGCCACCCATGCTACCTCCATGGCATGAACACACTCACAGAACCTCGTAAAGCACTTCTTTCCTGCCCTGTCTCTATCTCAATGAATGGCATCACTCAATTGCCAATAACAAAAACGTGGACACCTCTGTACATTCCCTCCCACACTCAGATGGTCACTAAGTACTACTCTACACTCTAGTTTTAGCATCTCTCATAAATGTTCTCTTTCACTATCCTACCTGTTATTCCCTCTAGTTCACGGGAAACCGAACCCTTGCAATACTCCTAATTGACCTCCCTGATCACAAGATTTCTCTCTTTCAGTTTCTCACCAGAATCTACCCTCACTGATTTATCTAAGATGCTTACCTGGGCAGAGGGAGTCATAGACGATGGAGAAAGACAGGAGCAGCAGAATAAGTTCTACTAAAGAAATGTTTCCTAGAATGTGGGGAAGGAATGCACTCACATTTCAGAAATGTAAGAACTATGTTCAGTTACCAAGAATGAAGAAAAAGGTCAGAATTTAAGCACTAGTGATTGAGGAGGGGGTTTAAATTTGCTCTTGATTTAAAAAAAAATTCTATGATACCACCAGATTAAAATAGAAAAAAAAAGTTCTCACATTGAGACACTCATAATAAGTTATAAAATAGTTTCAGAATCAATATCTATAAGAATTATTTTGTTAGACTTATATCTAACTGATTAGTGATATTTCTCTTTAAATCTACTGCTTTTGGATTTTGGTCTTGATAATATTGCAAAGATTTTTAATAAAATTTGGCCTACTACATTTAAATATTTTACTTTTAACTCAGTTACCTCACAGATGATGTAATTGTTATGGAAATTTGTGGTCATGTGAAACATGACTTTACAAACAACATATATTTCAGAAAACGATTTAGAATGTTTTACTTGGACATTAGCTTAATCTAACGATCTGGTGAATTTTTTATAAAATCACCTAGAGAGTTTTTTTAATTAATAAAGTGTTACAATTGCTAGAATTTTTAAACACAATAGTTTCTTTAAGGTTTTCTAACATTTTTACCTTAGAATAGACAGTCTTACCCTCTAACATGGGGTCATCCATGACTTGGCAATAACTTCTCCTAATTTTCAGAATGCATATACAAGAAACAGACACCACAGGCCACTTTATAGCATCTCTTCATACCTAAAAAGTAGTTGGCACAGTAACTGTTTTCAAAATTTTCAACAGAACGATTCGCTTGCCTAATATGTTGTTCTAGAATGGCTTTCAGGGTAGCTTGAATTTTTTCCAGGCTGCCAATTCCATTCTCCCTACAGGCCCTCGGCTTTTCATCTCTGGAAATTTAGTTTTGTGGTTAAAGTGCTGTTTCCTTTGAAGTAGATGTGGCTTCCAATGAATGCAATATGTCTCCTTTGATACCATGGTCCTGTTCAGAGTGGACACATCGGTTCTATCTCAGAAGGAACTCGAGGCACAGACTTGTGCTTTAGGGCATCATGTAAGTGTGTGCTGTGTGTAATGTCAAGCACTTCAGCCTTCCATGTGATAAGCACCAGCCCTTTCATTATTCTGCAGTGTAGTCCCCAGTACGTGCTGGTCAGAGCGGGGACAGCGTTCACTGGCCTCATTTCCAAGCGCTGCTCTCTTCCATTGACTATTTCCTCCCAAGACACTGTCAGTATATAATTTTAAAAATATAATTTTTTAGCTTCAGTTCTTTTTATTTCTTTAAGTTTAAAGAAATGGTTAATAAGTCTGATTCTCTCTCCCCCTCTCTGACCTTTTCTAGCATTTAACATTTCTCTGCCTTTCTCGCCTAATTTCGGGTTGCTATTACCTGTGACCCTGGCTCTCTTTGGTTCCAAAGTCCTCTTCACTTATGCATATGCGTGTATCAGGACCAAATTACTGGGCAAAGGACATCCCTCCCACGAGAGTTTTCAACCAATAGCTGGAGGGAGTTAGTGGATAAACACCCTCAAAGAATAAAAATGTTTTCTCTGTCAGGTATAGTTTTCGTCTCTACTTTGCTCTGTATATCTTTGAACCCTGCTTCTCTCTGCTGAACAGACTTCTCATTTTCCTAAGACTTCTCTTTCTCCCCATAAATATGTCCTTGATTTTATATAACCACTAGAGTCTAACTGGCTAACTGGCTCAGTCAGGGTGTCCTAATTACAGATGTTCAAGAAAATTCAATGTAATCAACTTGGCCTATGAATGAATACATTGGTGGTGCAGTATCCACCCAGATCCAATCATCCAAGACGGGCTGTTGTGGCCCTGTAATATGATCACAGCAAATGGATTCTCTTTCCTTCAGTAGATTAAGGAAGTGATAGTCTTAGAAGCTGATTGGATCAAGAAGCAATAATTAGAATATCTAATATGCCCATGAAAAAATAATCTTTCGTAAGGTAAACTTTTTAAAGACTACCTGGGCTTTCCCCAACCAGCATCTGGATGCCACTGAAGGGCTGAGTCATCAGGTCTAAGCATCTATATATACATGGTATGAATTTTGGTCCAAGATGTACAAGAAAGAACATGTTTCTTTATTATTCTTTAAGCACTCTCTTCAGCAAATGTAAAGACACGCAGTCTGCTGAAATCATAAAAAAGTTTAATCTCATTATTTCTCATAATCCCCTAACAATTCTGTATTCATGTTAATATCTCTCCAGGGAGATATTTTTGTTTTCTTCCCATGATCTTTCCCCAGTTTTCTGCTGTTTCCATGGTATCCTTGCGGACACAGGAATCTTTTCCAAGACTGAGAACCCCAATGGTTAAAATCTCATCTCCTTAGATGTGCAAAAATCCATTTCTTTTTAGGATTTGCTTCCTATATAGGGAGTATTGTTGGGCTTAAAACATGTATCTAAACTGCTCAAGAGCACGGAGAGCCGTTGCCCTCCCATGGCTCAAGGATTTTCTTCCCACTCATATAAGAAATTCTTCCATATCTTCTCTAGGCCTTTCTTCAAGCTACATCTTATGCAATAAGCTTAGACTTTTGTAAAACCCAAACCAGGAAGTCTTTCCATCCCGCTAATAGAGATGAGTGAGGTACACTTCTTGGGCACAAAATTTAAGGGAACATCAAAAATCTCAGTAGTGAAGATCATTTTTTAATGGAATTTTAAAAATAAAAAAAAAGCAAAAATTCACAATAAACAAAGTTCCTTAATTTTAAATACAGACAGGAACAGCATTACTGATTTTTCCTTTTGCCGCAGGTTCCAATATGGAGCAGAATAGTCTTGCTGCTGTCCCTAAGTTCTGAATATGCTATTTATTTACAGGGAGGAGAAAGGAAAGCAGGAACTGCATATGTTAACTCTCAAAATATTATACAGCAAAATATGGAGGAGACGCTCTTTGGAGAATAATCTGTCAAGAACAGCAGCCTGAACTCACATATTTGGAACTTAATTTTCTTGAAATTCCATGTTAGGATGAATCACATGCTAAAATATTTGATACCGACAGTTGAAGCCTGGGGAGAAGCTTGAGACATCACATTCTTTGAAGGGACTACTCCCGGATGTCTTTATTTACAGTGCCTCAAGCGGACTGGGGACACAGTGCCTTAGAGATGGACCCAGTATACATTTGGAGCCTAGAAATATATCCACAGTTCCCAACTCTGTTTGTGGTAGACGGTGGGGGAAAACAAGCTGACCCATATACTTTTTTGCTGAGTAGTGAGGGGTGATTCACCTCATGTACCTTTTGGATATACAGATTTTCTTCACCCATACAGCCTTTATGGTGTGTTACAATATGAGCTAAAGATGGCCTCCTTCAAAAAGTTCCAGAGAACAGAGCCGGCTCCCTCCCTCTCAAGCCTCAACAAAATTTTTCAGCTTCCCAAAACTATTTGGCATTGCTTTCTAGATAAGTCATCAAACAAACTAAGAGATAAACAAAGAACCTCTTCTCCATCTTATACCTCATGAGAATGACTGAGTTTTCAATTTCTAAAAACAATTTGGTGCTGTTTACTTACTCTGCATTTTTCTTTCCTGGAATAGGTTTTTATTTTCTTATCATTGAAGAACTGAAGGTAGCTAAAATAATCTAGTACCTTGCTATTCAAAATGTGGTTGTGAGACCAGAGGAATCAGTATTAACTATTAGAAATGTGGACTCTCAGGCCCCTACCCACTGCTAGTGAATCAGAATTTGAATTAACAAGAGACCCAGTTGATTTGTATGCACATCAAAGTCTTAGAAATGCTGATACAATGCAGACTGCTTTTCTTTTCTCCAGTTTATATTTATCTTGTTCTACACGCTCTAGTGTGTGTTTTGGTGCCCAATTCTTGCTTTCAGTTTCTTATTATTTACTCCACATCTTTTCCTTGATTTTGTTCTAAGTAGAATATTTAAAAACAGATTTTCAGCATTTAAATTCTACAAAATACTATCTCTCTTCTCCACTATACTCTGCAAAATGCTTTTTAGATAATAGGACTAAACTGAGCCATTTGTATAACGGGTTACTCCAGACTCTGCAGACTCTGTGGAATCATGAATTTTTCTGTGGATGTTGTTACCCCTAGGGAAAGTTACTCTGCACGTGGAGCACAAGCTAAGAATCCTCTACTGGATAGAAAGTGATGTGTTTGGAGCCAGCTTATAATGGTTTAAGAGAGCCAATTGCATGCATCTTTTTCCAGTGCCATGTTCATTGACAGCATTACCATTGCTTGAAATTACATTTGGTGAAGGTATTTATAATTTATTACGACAGAAACTGGCAAATGCTACAAATTAGGGTTTGTTTTTGTTTTTGGGTTTTTTTTTTTCTGTATTATATTGCTGAAATATAAACATCCTAAATTCTCCAGGTAGTAAAAAGAAACATTTTTCCTGTAACAGCCATTTAGTTCACTCTTATTGATTTGTTTCCTTTATAATATTGCCTGGAATTAATCTACAAAGGTGAAGGAAGTTTACAGAATTATAATCTAAAACAATAGTACATGGTAGATAAGTAGATGGTTAAAAAAAAGAAAAAAATGAGTCTTGGGCATGATAAGCAGATTGTCCAAAACAATATAATTAACAAATAGTGAAATGAGTAATGGTGTACTTATGTTAATTTCTCTAAAACCCTTGCTGTTTTTCATATAAATCAGGATATGATTTGAGACAGGCCCATAAGGGCTTTGATGTTTGAGTATATTGCCAATCTGCTCATGCCATGGAAAAATACTTGCCAGGACAAGTTCCTCAGCAATGAAAAGAAAATAAGAGCTAATACTTAAAAAGTGAGTACCATGAGTCAGGTACTATTTTAAATATGCCATAGGTATTCATTCACTGAAGCCTCAGGAAAATCCCAAAATGTGAATACCTGCCTGTTTTAAATGAGGTTGAGAAAGCTTGACTAAGATCCAAGAAGCAGAATGTGGTTGATCTGGGATTTGAGCCCTGATCATTCCACATCACTGCCTTCAGTAACAGATCTTTGGGTAGAGAGGCCGCCAGGCTCAGTGGCACATTGTTGTAATGAGGATAGCCGTCCACTTTAGGTAAACGAGGTTTCAGAGATGCTTCTCTTCATAAAGCTTCAGTAGCTTTTACTTGTAAAATGTGAATTTTCTTAAATTAATCTATTCTATATGAATCCAGTATATACTACTAAATTAATCTATAATCTATAATATATTATATCTGTCTTAATCTATTAGACTTCATCTTTGTCCCATTTCAAAAACTGAAAGCTTTCCCAGTTCATAGCTTGAATATTCTCTTGTCCGTTTTCACGTCATACAAAGATGTCTTTTTAAATTTAAATTTTCCGATTCTTGAAATAAAAGCAAGCCATTTTTACATAATTTTTATTAATAATTTTAAAAGCTAAATTTTAATTTTATGGACTCAGTCTGCTGCCTCCCCTCCCCCCGCTTTCTTTTTTTTTTGGTCAAGCCTTTATCCAGTAAAACATTTGTCTTGAGAAATATAGAGACACTTCAATATCAGGCCATATGTAGCCAGAAATGTATTCTGATGAAAGAAAGGCAATATACATAAATTATCCCGCAAGAAAACATTCCATTAACTATAGGCAGCTGACCTTCATTGCGTACAAAGTGATTTATAATGTAGGCTGTTTTTGCAAAAGACATTCTAAGAGAGGCAACAGTTGTCTAGATCTTGGCAGTGGTTTGGAGTCATTTTGTAATTGAGCATTAGATTTATGAAGTCAATAACATCAACAATGTATTCTGATTTTATCTTAATTGGATGCAATTAGACCTAGGTGTGCTTTTCATAAAATTAAAGATCTGAAGCACGGCAATATGAAAGATGCCAGTGTTCTTTGCTTTGCTAGATGAAACAAATTGAGCTTTTATACGCTACTGGGATTTCTACATATTTATGGAGATAAATGCTAGGAAGTGGTGCATATTCTCCTTGATTTTCCCTTCTCAGGATTTACAAGTTATATATATATATATATATGTATATGTATATATATGTGTGTGTGTATATATATATATACATATATATATATGACTTGAGAATTCAGTTTTCATTCATTTATCCAACAAATGTATTTTGAGGATCACTAAGTTCCAGGCACTAGTCTATTCTTTAGGGATACCCTGGTGAACACTCATGAACTTTCTTAACATTTGGGGAAGGTTGAAAATAAAAATACAGATTAATATATAGATAATATTATACACAATATAGATATTTTAGGTATAGTGTCTATATGTAGATACTATATATACATTATATATACATGCACACTCTCTCTATATTCTATGTATAGTCCCTGCTTCGAGACCCCATGGTGAAGGCATTTAGCAATAAAAAGGAAATTCAACTGAGAAACGCTGGAGGGGGAATAGTCAAATTTCAGTTGAAGATAGGAGATAGAATTAATGTACTTGTGAAAAGGCAAATAGAATTGAGAAACTTGCTTATCCAGAAAGATCCCATAAAGAACAATGAACACATCTGAAGTGAGGTTGACAACGGACTATTGGGTGAGGGACAAGCAAGCAGAGAGCACTTGACAATTAAGAGTGCCATGCAGGTTAATGAGCACTGGACGATGTACGGAGGTGTTGAATCACCACATTATACACCTGAAATAATATCACATTGTGTGTTAACTAACTGGAATTTAAATAAAAACTTTAAAAAAGAGTGCTCTAGAGGTTAAGAAAAATGACTAGACAGATGGGGCTTGTAGGTGACTTAATATAATTCTCACAGTAACTGTATCAGACAATCAACAGAATTTCCCTCTGTACGTAACTTTCCTAGGATAACATAGGGTCTGGGATTTGGCCTTTGTTTATGTAATTATGGGATACAGTAGAGCATAACTTTTAAAGAGTTGGCTGCAGATTCAGACTAAATTCTGGTTCCACCACTTCGTATAAAAATTTGATCAAGTTTCTTAATCTCTCTGTACCAGTTTCATGATCTGTGAAATGGGGCAACAACGGCACTTACTACAGGAAGCTGTTGTGAAGATCAAATTGGTAATTCATTTTATTTGCTGAGAAGAATGTCTGGAATGTAATAAGTGTTCAATTGAATTTAGCTGATGATCTTTTTGTTAATTTTAATCTCAGCCTTACCCATGTCTTCTGGTCACATGAGGAAAGGAATCCATGGCATGGGAAAAAACAAGTCATGCTCCGCCATGAACAAGGGGCTATTCCAGCTGGTTCTACCTGGATTGTTACCAGGCACGTTTTCAGAAAGAGAGACTGCTGATAGTTTGTCAGAGTCTAATTGGCCAGTTAGTGGTGGTCAGGTTTACTGAAGATTGAAAGATGACCACCTTCTCTTTCATTTCCCCCTTCCAAGTGGTAGGAAGGGGCAGGGAAGGCTTGGAACTTTAGGGTAGAATAGCCGTCTTTATCTTGTCTCTTTTTCTATCTTCCTCTTGCGTACAGCCTGGTGAGCGGCTATTAGATCAGGGCATTTTGTTCATCACTCCCTTCCCACCTCCACCTTGTTAAGCTCTGTTTTGTTTACTTTTTTCCCATAGGTCCTGAGACAGTGTGTTGAAGTCATATGATCAAGATTTGGGCTCAAGAGGAAATGGATGCTGTGCAGTCGGCTTGGGGCCACCTATTTCAATAGCAGCTCGTTGTGGAAATTTGGCTCCCATTTTAATATTCCTGCCTGTGTGTTTAGGACCCTCAGAAACCCCGTGGAGAGGGTGAGACGCAGGCGGGGTCTTACCTGCCCTTCACAGGCTCCTACTCACGTCCTGTTGCATGACAGGTGTCTCACCACCGTTGGCCCACCCTATCAAATTTCATCTTTCTCTCTTTCAGAGTGCCTCAACTAAATAAGCAAATGACCACTGAGGGAAAAACGTTTTCAAGAACATTTATGTGTGTGTTGGAACTGTAATGGAACAGATTTCCATCAAAATAATAGAGTTTTTAATAAATCACAGTTTATTATTATTTATGATTCATTTATTTTTCTTTTGAATATTATTATTTATTTACCATACAATATGTGTGTGTGTGTGTGTGTGTGTGTGTGTGTTTTAAGTATGTAGCGACAGGCTTTTCTTTCTTTCTTTCTTTCTTTTTTTTAAAGCATCAGATTAGGGAAATGTGGTGTGTCTCTAAGTTTTTCTTGACTTTCTTTTGTCTCCTCAAAAGTTTAAAATACCCTTTTTATGCATCATCGTCAGAAGCAGAACTATTATTATCATTAGCAATTACATTTAAGACAATCTTCAGTTCCCACTCTTTTCATTTGTAACACAAATTCTACACGTACCCTCCAAATCACCACCCTTGAGAGAATCTTCTATAGCTCTGTCTGCCTCAAAAATGTGCAGCTCTTTCCTCAGAACCACTTATGCTAACCAAACTATTAGCACCTGCTGAACCCCCTCTCCATCAGTCATCAATCATCAGCAATCAGGCAGCTACTTGATAATTAGTTGAGAGGGGGAAAAACACTTCAAAGAACTAAAAATATTTTCCACAGTGACTTTGTGCATAAAATAATTATTTTCCCTCTATTAATCCACTTACATGTCTCTGTGCAAGAGGCAAATTTAAAAATGCTGTGCCCCTGCCTCAATACAATCGGTGTATCATATGCGTGTTTACTCAGTTACTAGGAAAGAAATGCGTCACACACGCAGACCATTCCAAGGTATTATATATGGAATTTAATTTTTTCTTTTTATGCATATTGCCTTTATCACTTTTCTTGATAAAAGAAAAGTTTAAAACACAAAAGGAGGCACATAGGCAGAAAATAGCTAAGAGCTATTGGGTGCTCAGTGCCAAGCACTAACACTAACATAGTTACATATATGAACTCACTGAATGCTCATGAGTATCCTTTGTGGAAGGTACTATTTTTATCTCCACTTTACAGGGGAGATCTGAGACAGAGAGGTTAAGTGACTTGCCCAAGATCATACAATTGATAAGTGGCATGGCTGAGATTCCAACTCAGACAGCGTGGCTCCAGATGCCATAATCTTGGCCACAGGTGACAGGTAAGATACGAAAATACAGGCAATGATGGACACACACAGGCAAATCAATGGGAAACACGATGTGCCTTTTTTTTTTTTTTTTGGTGAGTGTCTACATAATTATAAGCCTTACACATTTCACAAAGAATCATATATGGAGATGACCTCTAACAGTAAGATAATAATAACAACATAAAAGTAATAATACTAAATGTATTAATAGCTAATAATTATTGAATGTAACTCTGTTCAAGACACCTTGCACTTTCTTACATGTTTCATTTCCTGTGACAGGTCACTGGCCCCCACGCAGAATCCAAAGCCACATTCGTAATCAATGCTCATTACTTACAGGAATGGATAGACTAATAGCCTTGAAGTCATCAATTTTCAAAAATTACCAAAAACTAGGCGAACTATTTCCAGCATGACTAGTTAAAATATTATTTCAGAATCTTTTAATTTTTTTTGCTGGGGCCTATATGTATGTTTCTAATTCGGGAATTTGCCCACATAGAAGTGTCTTTACAGAGTACCCAAAATGTGGAGAAGCCTTCGGTGTAAGAATCTCCAGGCTTGATTTTGCTCCGCACTTCACTAACAGTTTTAATTGTTAAATAGATTTATACACATACAGTTACAGCAGCTTTGCACTTGACAACCGTAGAATCCAGTGCATGTACTGGATGGTAATATCTAGGTTTGTCTGAGGTGTGAATTAGAAAAGATATAATGAATATATACACCTCACTTCGTCGGTGCCCAGAATCAGAAGAGTTGAGCATGTAGTTCAGCTTTCTACCCTAAGGTTTTAATCAGCTTTACTTGCCTAGCCGCTGTGCAGGCTTGTCTAACGTGGCGATTTATTTCGACAACCAGTCTCTTTTACACGGAGAAGCAAATGAAAAGGCAGCAGAAGCTTGGGAAGGGTAGAGATGCATCTCACATGCATATGGTACACATTACTTTCTACTTTCCTGCACTTACAGCTTAATTGCATCATCATTCCAGACTCTGTAAATAAACACGGCCTTTGCTGTATTCATTTGTGCCCAGTAATTATTTTTTTATTTATAAATAAACACAAAGGTGCTAACATAGTAAAGTAAAACATTGCGGTGGGAGAAAGAAGAGTACTCTGTACTGCAGCTCGCTGATGCTTCTTATTCTTTGAACCACCGCTTATTTTTAGAACAAGAGACTTTGAAAATGAAAGGTCTTTAAATATTTAGGCTTGGAAGTCTTTCTAAGTAGGAACCATTTCCAAAAGTGGAACTTTAAAAGGGAAAGTATTGATTATTTTTTGTTTTGTTTTCTGAGATAGGAATCATTTATTTTTTATCCTTAAATACGTGTGTCTGTGAGTGTACCGATCCAGATGCGGATTCTCTTTCTTGATGTATTTATGTGCAGAGTCGTTGCAAAATAAAATCTTCAGGCAGAGTTTAACGGGAAAAAAAAGGTTAAAAGAGAAAGGAAGAAAGGAAAAGCAGAAGGGGAGAAATAGCATGAAGTCTTATAAGTCAAACACTTATACTTCATTCATACATACATTGTGTGCATATAAATAGATACAGATAGAGAGGCACGTATATATGTTTGGTAGCCACAAACATGGGGGGTAGGAGTCTCCTTACATGCTTTAAAAATGGCAACAGGGTCCATAAAACTTAATTCCATACTTACTAAAAATGCTACCAGATTTGTTGTAAAACTACTCAGATAAAGTAACTTTATAACCGTATCTTTATGACTCAGATAAAGATCCAACAAGGTTAAGAAGGGAAGAAAAATGAGAAAGTAACAAAAAAATCACAGGAAGCACAACCAGCAATGTACAGAAAGGGAGAGCAAGAGAACCACCAAGACTGGGGTAGAAATAAAGAAATACAGGCATTCCGAGAGATAGACCAACCTTGGGGAAACAGGGAGGAGTAAAATGCTGCGGTTGACAGCACATACGCCCTTCTGTCTGACACCTTCACGTCTCACTAAATGGCGCTGCTCTGTGACGTATTTATCTGAGCGTCTTTTTCAAATGTAATAATAATAATCTTGGTATCAACTATTTTAAAGGGTTATTGTGAGAGTTGAATCGTATAAATATGTGACAGTGCCCAGCACAGAGACTATTTTAAAGATACATTGTAGAATTATTTCATGCTATTGATTCACAGAAATGGAAAAATAACACCATATCTAGAGCAAAGACTCAGAGAGAGCAAAGAAATGTGAAAGATGAAGACAAAAAATAAAAAAATAAATAAATCTGTGAATTAGACATAAGTGTAAAGAGAAAAAGACACCAAGTTAATTTTAACTCGAGGGATTCAGTCTTGAAATCACAGAAAATCAGTATTATTAAACTTTACGGAGGTCGTCTCAGAAAGTGCAAATTATCTTGACAGGATTTTGGATATACACAATTTTAATGTTCGTTAAAGCACTGACAGGCCAAGACCAAAGTCATTTTCATTTTATTCCCTTTAGTTAAAGGACGTAATTTCCTTCAGAATAAAAGAAAAAGTCAGTTTTGCAGGGATTTGCCAGTAAAGTGTCCTGTCCTCACACCTGTGACCGGGAGTAGTTGAATAGTCAGAAAAGTTATTTTTCTTCTTGTCTATAGAAAAATACTAACATTCTCTGCTCTGTGAATTAGAACCTGTGGTTTGTTCCCCCAGATAATGAAAATGATAATGCTTTCACAGAGAAGGCTTCAAGCCATTTCCACCAAAGGCCTTTAATTCACTTTTCATTTGCACATTTATAAATTGAGTTCCTCCCATTTTCTAATTTTTGTCTCACAAATTGGACTAAATTAAGCCGAGAGCTGATCTGACCTCAACCTTCACCAGTTCTCCTCCCTCCATTAAAAAGTTTGACTTTTTAGTCTTTTTTGGAAATGTTTAATATTTTTTAAATTGATCACTCGTACATAATCTCCAAATTTTAGGTGAGAAACTATCACTAAACTAAAAATTAAAGAAAATTCTCAACTAGTGTCATGTACCGAATAGATGATGAATACACTTTCTTTGATGGTATCTCTTTAAATGTCGTATCATGTGGAACCATAGGCATATGATGTACAAAAGATAGCACTTAAGTACATGAGTCAGAAGGGAACCTACGTAAGAATTTATTTTACTGAAGAAAGGTGTAAATTTATTGAGAGGCATTTCGATTTAGCTATGAAGCTGTGAGTTAGAGCTAGACTTTTATCAGAATCCTTCTTTCAGGTAGTATAAAGTGTTGGATAAAAGGGAGAGGTATTTACCAGAATTATTCTTGCAAATAATGCATGTATTAATTATCCAAACTGAATGACGGGGATAATTTATTTCATTTTTTTATTCAATATGCATGTTTTTTAAAATGCCTGTTGCACTGGGGTTTTGGGGATAACGCCCAAACATTAATTATTTCCTAAAAGTTTCATTTTATTTACATGCAAGTTGGCTGCATGTAAACATTCAAAATAGCCCAACTCTTGTAACTAATATCTGCATAATGCTTCCCTTGTTTTAAATTGCTTTCACATACATTATTCATTTGCATATCTTAGCAAACCTATAAGTAGCAATAATCCTTTTTTGGAATAAAATGTTGTATCAGAGTAACTTTAAGGGAGTTTTCCAGAGATTAAGCTGAGGGTCAAGGCCTTACCTTCAGTCATAATTTTATTTTATTTTATTTTTTTCAGTCATGATTTTAAATCCTGTGTTATTTGCAGTATACTATGCTGTTTGATATAGTGATTTAGATGATAGAGTCTGACACTTAACCATCTGGCTTCAAATCTTCCATTATATACTACCTGTTTAACACTGAGCAAGTTAATTAATCTCTCTGGGTCTTAGTTTCCTCATCTGTAATGTAGAAATGATGATAGTAACATATTCCTACAGGGCTAGCTAAATAATAAGCAAGATCCATTACACAATGAAAATATGAGGCCCTATGTTTGACAAGTAGGAAAAAAAAGTTATCGTTAAAGGTACTAAAATATAATGCTTTTTTTCTTTTGTAATCTCTCCCTCTGGACTTGTCTGGATATTTTTTATATCCTGTTTTTTATTATTTTAAGTACAGAAAAATTAAAAATTTAAATTATTAGCACAAATTATATCACTCATCTTTATGTTACGCGATGCCAGTTTATATACAAATTTGAGAACATTTAACCTGTGTATGGATGGAATCATTGATATTACACAGTTTTTATTCCATAGTTCATACATGTATATGTATTTTGCTCTTACCCAAAGACTAGAAATACTGCACAAAACTAACTCACCTGTTTTTATTTTATTTCTTGAGAGGCACACATTCTACCAATACTCTCTAGCTGTAGCTTGCTGATGAGTAAGGAAGGACAAAAGGAAAAATGGTTTGCCCTCTCTTTCTCTTCCTTCCTTTTATGTCCTCCTTTTAATGTAAATGGTTAATTAATACAGGAAAGTAACATGATTAAGAAAAGATATTGATAGCATTCCTTGGTTGTTCATGTTTCTTGAAGTACCATTACTTTCTTTCTGGGTTCAAAGTAAGTTTTGGTTTGAGGAGAATGCATAGCCTGTCATCATCAGCAGCACCTCTGCTCACTCTGTGATAGATGTAATGCTAACCTTGCACTTGGTTTGACTCTCCCTGACCTCCCATGCCAGCGTGGGTCCACTGGAATTGTAGACTCTTAGGACGTCATGAATAATACATGCAAATAAGGCTGGCATTAAAGGCAACTTTATTGCTTCCAAAATTCCTAAATCCTACACATTCCCTTTCTGTGCAGGGCTCCCTGTGCCCACAGGGTGCAGCCTTTGTCACTGGAGCAGAGCCAGTTCGGTGCCATTGTAATGCAAAGCTTTGTTCCGCTCTGAAGACTTCAGCGATGAGGGATAAAGGTAATTCATGCACCAGAGATTATATCGAGTTTTAGGAAAGGAATTAAAAAAAAAAAAAAAACCTGATGTGTATCTCTTTTGGAATATATATCATCTTATCTAAATTCGTTGATAGTATTTTAACTATTTCTCCAAATAAGAGAGAAAGCAATGTTAAAGTATTCAAATTATTTGATTTGTTTTTTGCTTATTCTCAAAACAGCTCTTGGGAGAGTTTTGTGTACAATGCTGTGTTCTCGGGGTTTTTTTTATTATTATTATTATTCGCCAGTGATACATACCGTTTCTTTACTTTAGATCTATATTTTGGTATTCTACTCAGGAAACTTCCATTTGATCTGATTTCTCTCCCCCTTTCACTCAATCAAGTAATGTTCTCATTTTGAAATGCTAATGTTCAGCTTTATATAGCAGTTAGTTGAGAACCTGTGACAATTCCATTTAGCCTATGGTAAATATTTTAGGTTTTTTTTTTTTTTTTAAAGGTCCCTCACCTTACAGCTTAATAAACAGT
Organism: Ursus arctos; assembly: GCF_023065955.2. NCBI lineage: Eukaryota > Metazoa > Chordata > Mammalia > Carnivora > Ursidae > Ursus > Ursus arctos. Next base: position 22,540,024 of record NW_026622775.1, read on the forward strand.
CTCAGCTGATACAAAAACAAACACTCAACAGTTTAAAGTCCTATTTCTTTTTATTTTGTGTTTTATATTGTTCATCAATATTCAGAGCCTTTTCCCCTAGATCTGAGCAACTCTTACATGCAGTCATATTAGTAACCCCAAATAAGCGCCAACTGAATCAGTCAACCCATGAATATTTTAAATAGTAGATATCTTAAGAAATATTTTGTTGAAATAATTTTTTAGGCCCAAGATAGAGCTGCTCCTGCCCAGGGCTGCCACTTCAGCAAACTAAAACTTAGATCTAACTTTTGTGTCCCTTATAAATGCTCTGCTTGACCCGCCATCCCTAAACACCAAGCCAACTCTGGGCTCTAGACTTATTTTCTTGTTCCTTCTTACCCCAAACAAGTTTGATCCTGTGACCCCAGCCCATCAGTTATCTTTCATTTTTCTCTTCCTTATTCTTTTTTCTTTGTCTTATAAAAGCTTTCTGCCTTCCACCCATTTTGCCGTTCTCCAGATGGAGACTGTCTGCTTCATGAAATGTCAGACAAAATTTGTCCATAGCACCTAAATTGTCTTCTGTAATCATTTATAATAATGTTTACACTTATCAACCAATAAAATGCTTAGTTATAAGTTTATGTCTAGTTATAAGTTTCTTCTCAAGGAGAAGTTAGAAACTTTAGAACACCCAAGTCTATGATGCTAGAATTTAAGCATTTTAATAGAAATGCAGGATCCGTCATTCCACTGGAACTTAAACTTCATTTGTTTATTCAAACCTTGTTTCTAGACATCTACTAGGTTTTAAGTATTTTAGTAAACACTGGGTTTAGCAGTGAACAAATCAGAAATGTTTCTTTCTTTATAATGCTTATTTAGAATTGACTCATTTATTCTTTTTAATCACCCTTGGGTTACTTGAGGTAATTCATTGTAAGCCCTTTTATTCAACATTAATCATATAAATCATGTAGAAATGCATACATAGATTTTTGGGGGGGAGGGTTAATTAATTTCAACCAAAAATGCATTAAGGTCAAATCTCTGTCCCAAGACTGGTACTAAAACCGTACATTTGTGAAATCAGAAGCAAAAGAAAAAGGAAACAACAACAACAATAAGAGCAACACAGCACAGCAGTTTATTTAATTTAAATTTCTTATTCTTGTGTCTGTGATTATTCCATATTTTGATATGAAAATACCCCTTCTTTTATGGCATGGTAGATTTGTATATGTATAAATTAAACCTATGGCTAGTCCATTAAGAAAAATAATTTTCCTTGAAATTCAAAGCAAATAGGCAGTATAGTAGTTATTTCATTAAAAATGAAGTAAATAGCTCTGTAAGGTAGAAATGAGTTTGTAAATTGAATAATTAACCTCTATTTTACAGATATGTTTATGTCATTAGTGCCAGGACATTGTTTTATTAGTGCCAAAGTTAAGGACAAATAAAATATCTTGAGGTACTAACTCAAATTAATGTTCAAACCCAAATAGCTTAAGTCAGTTTTACTGATGCATATACTCAAGCCAATATTCTCTTAAAATAATGATAATGAGGACACTAGCAGACCAGTCATATTTAATTAGGCATATGGTCTTGATGGCCTATTTGGGAATTTGAATACTGGCACGTTTGGTTGGCACAGAAGATATGGGATAAAGCCAAGCCCTTTTCATACACATGAAAAGTGCCACATTCACGATCTCTACACCGTCTGTCAGATATTACCGAGATGGAAAATAGAGCAAGGTTAAATGTTTTTCTCTCAAATTAAAAGAACATTAAGCCAAGCAAAAGGTCTCATTATCCCTTGAAACAACGTCATTAGAAAGATTTATGCAAAAGCACAAGATATTCTATTTCAAGTAATAGATTGACATACATATCATTGTGAAAATTTACCATGATATATGTTAATATACTATTTTAGAAATGTAAACAACCACCTAAAACTCCTTTTCTTATAAAGATACACTATATTTCTATATTTCTATGATTGTAGGCAAATCTTTCTGAAAAAATTTAGAGTTATAAGGATAAAAAGTAAAGAGGAACTTCACTCTAGAACCTGGTCATTACCCACATTATAAATTGTGAATTTAAAAAACAAGTCATATGCGACAACTCCTTGTACTATTTTTTTAAATTATTATGTTCCTCAAATGTTATTTTTCTGTTTTTCTCTTGCTTCAGTGACTTTGATCAGATATGTTATTATATCTGTATGACCCAAATTTTTATTTTAAACGCATTGGCTCACTTCCCCTTAAAAATATCTTACACACTAGTAAATTGACCTCAGCATTGCTCCCAGAACATAGCCACACATTTCCCATTTGTGCACTCCTCTCTAATTTCTCTTTCAGGTTCCATTTTTTTTTAACTTTAAAGATTTTATGTATTTATTCACTTATTTATTTATTTAGAGAAAGAGAGCATGGGGGGGGGGGCAGAAGGAGAGGGAGAATCTCAAGCTGAATCTGTGCTAAGCGTGGAGCCCAACATAGGGCTCAATTTGCAGCCCTGAGATCATGACCTGAGCCGAAATCCAGAGTCAGAGGCTTAACCAGATAAGCCACCAAGTCGCCCCTCTTTTAGGTTCCAGTTCAATAGGGTAGGAGGCAATGGAGTATAATGGTCCTAGAGCAAGACTCCCTGAGTTTGAATGCCAACTCTATTACTCACCGACTGTGTGGTGTGTCAGAATCAGTATCTTTGTCCATAAATTATAGCATGAGGTTTACAACGAATAATAAGTGAGATAGTAAAAATAAATGACACAAAGCAGCTCCCGGCGCACAGTAAACACACTAAAAGTTAAACAATTATTATTGTCTGTGGAGATCCTACTTACCCTTCAGGCTCTCATGAACACTGCTTTCCAGCACCACCAACTCCACTGTTCTTCCTGTGTCCCGAATACCATTCTACATTCAACCTTGTAGCACTGGTATTTCTGTCCTAGTCTTTTCTCCTTAACAGATCATTTCTTCCTGGAAAGATTTTATCTTCTGTCTTTATAAAATTCTAAGGTATATTCATGTGAGCGATAAATGGTAACATGGAAAATTGAAAAGCCAATATGTGCAATGTTAAGCTGTTGTTGAAACCTGCAGTGGCATATAGCCTACCTGGCTTTGCTCTGATGCAAATTTGTCATTATTCTCGTTCTCTGGTCCTAGGGCAGAAAGGGCAAGTATCTTGCTAATTGCTTCGAAGTTGTAACAAATTTATACAAGTTTGCAAGGTTATAAACTGATGGTTTGCTAGGAAAATACTTTTAAGATGCAAGCAGTGCAACAGCTGCTGCTGACATTGCCAACTATTTCGTGATCAGGGCTGCTCCTGCACATTACTGGCTCTCCTCCTTCCGGCCACAAGGTTGGATTTGACTTCTCACTATTTCGAATTGAAGCATTGACAGGCAACCTACTGTGGACAATGAAATGTGAACAGATACAACGTCTCCTGTTCTGGTGGAAGTTTTAAAAGTCGCTATGTAGGGGCACCTGGAAGGCTCAGTCGGTTAAGCCTCTGACGCTTGATTTCTGCTCAGCGTCATGAGATCGAGCCCTGCACAGGGCCTGCACTGTGTGGAGCCTGCTTAGGATTCTCTCTCCCTCCCTCCCTCTGCCCTCCCCCCCCCCCACTCTCTCTCTCTCCCTCTCTCTCTCTCCCTCTCTCTCAAGAAAATACAAAATAAAAGCCAATACATAACTCTTCATGTGCTTTCCACCATCTCCTGCCAGCAAGGACGCATTCACCGAGAGAAGGAATCTGTGACCCTGAGTCCCTGGCTGATTATTACGATCAGGATCTTTACCCTTCTGTCTAGGCACTTGTATTAAAATATCATGTGAGTGAGGAATAAATCTTTGTTTGATATAACCATTGAGGTTTTTGTTACTCATTTTTCTGTAGCATAACCTGACCTCGTAAGCCAAGATTTTAGGTATTTGGGGCAGCGGGCGTGGTTACTGCCCCAGCAGTACTACACCTACTATCTCTGACGTCACCACCACCATCACCTACGTCTGGCATCTGTGACTAGAGTGCTTGCTATGAGACAGGCACTAACTAGTACTTTGAGTCAAGTTTTTCCCAAATCCATGACGTAAGTAATTTTCTAAACAAATATTCTTGCCCCGTTCAGCACCACCATGCTATTTGAATGGGATTGTGATTGTCTTCCTGCAATTACAGGAAAGGCTTGGAAAAGAAGGCAAGGGGTCCTGTGGCAGGTAAGTTTGCTTACCCGGAGAGAGGAATCTTGTTCAAAGCCCCTTGGGGAAACCATTAGTCAGCATAACTTGAAACAAATTTTTGTCAGAAAGAAGAACTTGGAAACTAGAACACAGATGTAATCTAAACATTGCTTTATAGCAATAAAATGCATATTACAGAGATATGGGCAATTTTGTACTTTATGACCACAAAGTTATGAAAAATATATCATTACAAATCAAGAGCATAAGTAAACAAACTCTTAGGTTCTGATTGGTTTCTACTGCTTGTTTTTATTGTAAATTGTGACATCAAGGTAGATAGTTTGTGAGTTTGGAAGTTGGGGTTTGGGGTTAATTCCTGGTTCATGTCCCTGTTAGCTATGTGAATTGAGGTCTTACTTGCCCTTCAAATGATAGTTTCATCATCCATCAAATGAATATAAAAATTCTTATTTCGTAGGTAGAAGAACTTGATTTAGTTAAAATGATTTAGCTTCAGAACTACTACGTATCTGAAACTCCCTCATTTGCTTATTTAATATTTATTGAGTGCTTCTTCCTTTCCTCTCATCCTTTCCCATCCTTTTCTTTAAGATTTTGCTAAGTGAGCTTTCCAGAATCATTCATACTACTGCTGATTTATTATTTGCCAGGGTGGACTCTGTATTCTTAAGCAGACTTTCACAGCAAAGCACGAAGATGGCCAAGTTTACTGTTGAGAAACATTTTCTGGCTACACTAATATGCAGATATATACTTTATTAGAGTGCAAAATTCATGTATATTCAAGCCAGATGGAAAGAAAATATACTCAACTACCTCTTAAACACACACACACACACCCCTCACACTAGGACGTATGGATAAAAACATGTTGATTATCTATCAAGCCCTCTCTCAAATTTCTATGACAATTTTTTTTTTTTACTTTGGCAGTATATACAAGAGACGTGTTTTTAGCAGTTTTTGGAAGTCTGCTTATTAATTTCTCTTTCTTTATGGGAGAAAATGATGATTGAAGCTATGAGTACTTAGTGGGTTAAAAATAAAATAGTGATTTTTACATCATAAATGAGATTTATGAAGGAAGTAAGGTACACTATTATATCATATAGCTTGGACTTTCTATATCTTTGCTTTGTAATACTATTGCATCCTTGAACAGTCCCATTAATATGATTAGAAGTATATATTTTCTGTCCCACCTATTACAGTAAATATGAAGGCACTATGTTATATGCAGTACATAATATAACTAAAATAGAAAAAAATCATATGTATATATCATCTATCTATCTATATACATGGATATATCTCAAGAAATATTTCTTTGCAAAGGCACAAAATTTCTATAATGAAATTTTTTGACAATGTGACATTCTCAACATAGTGCTTAACACTCAGAAGATATTTGAAAATATTTGTTTAATAACTAATTAAGGCTTTTAACTCTTGTGTTATACTTGCTATCTTTATAGGAGTGTTGAAACGCTACAAAGGAAATTGATCAGGACAGAGAGGCAGAACTAGGAAAAGGGACCTGGTCACAGCAAATGGCCCAGCCCAGGAATCCTCCCCGAACCCACAGCCCAAAGCTTCCCTCCCCCACACTGAGATAGGCAGGGGGAACCAGAAAGGAACCCACCAAGAGTAAGCATTATGGTTCAGGAAGTCTCCCATCCCATGGGCCTGAGATCCTCTTTCTCTTCCCGGAGACACTGAAATATCTGGGAGGCATTAGTAGCAGGATTTCAATACCATCCTGAGAAGATACCTTTGTGTTATCTCCCCCCACTAAGATACTCAGAAGTCTAACTTGAGAATCAACTTTCATCACCACAGGCAGCAGCAACAGTGAGTCTCCAGGTGCACCAGATAAACCCAGGAGATCCAAATAACACCTTAAATGCTCTGAAAATTAAACTGTCATTAGAATCACAGCCCACAAAAGTAGATCAAGATCTGTGCATTAACCCAAAATGGGTAATTGCCTGCTGGTATGGACTGCATGTCTGTGCTCCTCCAGAATTCGTATGTCAAATCCCAATATCCAATGTGACGGCATATGGTGGTGGGGACTTTGGGAGGTGATTAGTCATGAGAGTGGTGCCCTCATGAATAAGATGAGTGCCCTTATAAAAGAAACTCCAAAATGCTCTCTAACCCTTTCTGCCATGTTGAGGACACAGTGAAAATACAGCTGTTTATGAATCATGAAGTGAATCCTCACCAGAAACTGAGTCTTCTGGCTTTTTAATCTTGATTTTATCACCTTCAGAACTGAAAAGGAAATCTCTGCAACCTGAATAGACTGAGGCACCTATTAAAATACAAGATTTTCATAGAAACTAGAGACTTCTAAAATAACAGACAAAATGTTCAGCATACAATTGAAAATTACCAATCATACCAAGAACCAAGAAAATCACTACTTGAATGAGAAAAGACAATCAACTGATGATAACACCAAGATAAATCATATGGTGGAAGTATCTGAAAAATATTTTAAATTAACGGTCACACAAGTACTTCAACAATCAATTATAAATTCTCTTGAAACAAAAGAAAATTTCACCAAATAAATAGAAGAAGAATCAAATGGAAAGTACAGAATTAAAAAATACAATGACAGAAGTAAAAATTTGCTTAATGGGCTCAATAAATGACTAAGGATAGATTCAGTGAATGTAAGAATTCTACCAAACATTTAAGAAAATAGAAGAGGAGGAACTCCAACTCACCTTAGGAGACCAATATTTCTTTAACTCCAAAACCAGACAAAGATAAGGCAGAAGAAACACACACACACACACACACACACACACACACACACACACACATCTCAGAAAGCTACACACTAATATGTCTCATTAACTTAGATACAAAAATCCTCAAAAAGATATTAAAAACCAAATCAAACCATGTATAAAAAGAATTATATGCCCGGACCAACTTGGAATTTATTCCAGGTATTTAAGTCTGGTTCAACATTTGAAATCAATTAATATAGTTAATAATATCAACAAGCCAAAGAAGAAAATCATATGATCATATCACTTGACATAGAAAAAGCATTTGAAAAATTCCCAACACATATTTTTAATAAGCATCCACAGCAAGTTAGAAATAGAAGGGAATTAATAACTCAACATGATAAAGATCATCTACAAAAAACTTAAAGCTAACTTCATACTTAATGGTGTAAACTAAATTTTTACTACCTAAGATTACAAACAAGACAAGAATTTGCTCTCACCACTCTTATTCAGTATAGTACTTGAAGTTCTAGCCACTGCAATAAGTCAAGAAAAAAGGAAAGCAAGGCATGCAGATGGATAGGAAGCAATCAAACGTCCTCTGTTTGCAGATAACATGGATTGTCTACATAGAAAATCCCAAGGAATCTACAGAACATTACAATATAGTAAGTGAACTCAGGAAGGTCACAGGATACAAGACCAACACACAAAACCCAATAACATTACTACAGAATAACAATGAATATACAGAAACCAAAAATAAAAACACAATACCACTTACGATGGCTCCAAAGAAAATGAATTCTTAGGTATACATTTAACAAAAGATGTACTGAATCTGTATGATGAAAATTACAAAATTAAAAAAGAAAAATAAAATAAGATAAAAAATACCACACCCAAGGATTAGAAGACTCTACATAGTAAAGATATCATTCTCCCCAAGTTGATCTAGTGGTTTATTGCAATTCTTATCAAAATCCAAGTAAGTATTTTTATAGATATAGATAAGCACACTAAATTTATATGAAAAGGTATAGATCTTTTTTTTTTTTTTTTTCCGGGAGAGAGAGTGTGAGCAGGGAGGGGCAGAGGGAGAAGGAGGGAGAGAATCTTAAGCAGGCTCCAATTCAGGGCCTGACTTAGGACTTGATCTCATGACTCAGAGATCATAACCTGAGTCAAAACTATTAATTAATAATTATTAATAACTTGAATATTAATAATTCAGACATTAACTGACTCAGCCACCCAGGCACCCCTGAAAAGGTATAGGTCTTTGAATAGCTAAAATAATTTTGACAAAGGAGAATAAGTTGGGAAGACTCTGACTTTAAATCTTACTGTATAGCTACAGTAATTAAGGCAGCATGGAATGTTATTGGCTTAGTGTTAGACACATAGATCAGTGAAATAGAACAAAGAACCTAGAAATAGACAAATAGAACCATATAAATAAACTCAGCAAATTTTTGACAAAGGTGACAAGTACTTTTGAGTTAAAGTTAAAGGAGGAAGTCTTTTCAAAAAATGATGCTGGAACAATTGGATCTCCATAGGAAAGAGAGGAGAAGAGAGAGAAAAAGAGAGAGAGAGAGAACTTAGACCTAAACTTGCACCTTATATAAAAATTAACTTGAAATGGATTACAGACTTAAATTTAAAATGTAGATTATAAAACTCTTTAAGAAGGAGAAAATCTCCTGAAACTATGGGGAGGTAAAGCCTTCTTAGGCTTGATACCAAAAGCACAATGTGTAAAAGGAAAAAAAATGATAAATTTGATCTCATCAAAATAAAAAACTTATGCTCTGCAAAAGCCCATGTGAAGAGAAAGGAAATTCAAGGTATAGATTGGGAGAAAATATTCGCTAACCTCATATCCAACAAAAAGCTAGTATCTAAAATATATAAAGAACTGTTAAAACTCAATTAGAAAATGGGTAAAAGAGCCACAGACATTTCACTGAAAAGGATCTACAGATGGCAAGTAAGCACATGGGAAGACATTCAGAATTAGGCGTGAGGAAAATGCAAATGAAGACCACAATGTAATATCTCTATATGCCTAGTGAATAGCTAAAATAATAAATATTGAGAATATTGAATGCTGGTGAGGATTTGGAGAAAGTGAATCACTCATGCATTGCTGGTAGGCATGTAAAATAGGACATTCACTCTAGAAAATAGTTTGACATTTTTATATAAAGCAAAACAGGCACAGCAGTTGTACTATTGGTCATTAATCCCAGAAAATGAAAACTCATGTTCACTCGAAAACCTGTACATGAATGTTAACAGCATTATTTGTAATATTTGTTGTATTTGTAATGGCCCCAAATGGGAATCAACCTGAATGTCTTTTCAACAGGAGAATTTTTTTTTAAAGATTTTTATTTATTTATTTGACAGAGAGGACACAAACAGGGGGAGCAGCAGAGGGAGAGGGAGAAGCAGGCTTCCTACGGAGCAGGGAGCCAACACAGGACTTGATCCCAGAGCCCTGGGATCATGACCTGAGCTGAAAGCAGATGCTTAACAGACTGAGCCACCCAGGCGCCCCCAACAGATGAATGTTGAAACAAACTGTGGCCCATACTCACCATGGAACACTACACAGCAATAAAAAGGAATCAGTTGCTGATTCATGTGACCACTTGTATATATATTCAGGACATTAGTTGAAGTGAAAAAAGTTGACCCCAATAACATATATCATATGTTTCCATTTCTATAACTGTTTTGAAATGACAAAATTTTATAAGTAAAAAATAATGGTTGCCAGGTATGAGGAAGGTAGGGGCAGAAGGGAGACAGGTGCAACGTGAGGTATCACTAGCTTCACTGTGGTGAGATATGAGCGAGCACTTGTGAAAAAACTGCATAGAAATAAATTCACAGACACACAGACACACACAGCACCAAAGTACAAGTAAAATGAGGAAATCTGAATAGATTTGTGGATTGTATCAATGTCAATATAATTTTGGTGATATTCCACAATTACTATAAAAGTTTACCATCAGATGAAACAAGGTAATGTACATGGGATGGCTCTGTATTATTTCTTATAACTGCATGTGAGCCTACAATGATCTCAATAAAAGTTTTAATTAAAAAAATTAAATGCATATTGGGGAGGGAAAGCACTATATCATAAAAGTGTTTTGGAATTCAAGTATTTATTGATACACTTTTCTATAAAGACTATCCCTAGAAGGTGAGAGAATGTTGTATTTTGCTATGATTTACATAATTACATTAGAAATACTTTAAAATTTACTTCATTAAGAGTAATTTCTTTAGTAAACTAAAGATTATTATTTTTAATGCTTTTCTGCACTCTATAAGTTCCCTGATATAGAATAACCCAAAATAGTTGTGGAATTTTATTTTTATATTTTCAACAAGGGTTATAGCATGTTTATAGATTAGTGCAAAATATTTTCATCAACGAAAAGATGTGAAGTAATTGACCTTTCATGAGAGAGAGGGACAGAGAGAGAACATGATTTCGTTATTTGATTTACCTTAATTCCTAATTTTGCCTCTTGTAAAATGTGGCTTAGGAATCTAAGACTATTTTATATAATCAGTATTTTTGAAATTTGTATCTAAAACAATTAAGACATTTACAACTAATAAATACTGAAAGCTATAGTATAATGGCCCTCAAAGTTTATCTCAAGAAAAATCCATAAAGTGAATTTACCAATAATATATACCATGAATACAACCACTTTATAAATTTGTTCTACTGATAAGAACATACAGTACAAGTATATCTGTATAGGCAGATATAGATATACATATTCTTGTTCCTTGGGGAAGTTATTTTGATTTTCAACCTAAATTTCCAGCTTCCAAGTAGAGTGCTTAAAAACAGATTTTGCCATCGCTCCTTTACCCACTTCATTTATATGTTCATTTTTACCTGTTCAACCTTTGTACTTAATCAATTTTGTCCTTTTCTACTCATAGCTCCTAGTTTTTCTCTAAGTGTGGTGACAAAATTTAAGTCTCCTTTCTCTTTAAAGACTCAATTGCATTCACATAGCATACAGCTGAGTGATCAGAATATACTGAAAGAGAAAAAAAAAAGCCATTTGTTGCAAAATGCTGTGATTATGTGAGTATTTGTTCTGCCTACAAAGAGCTGCTTTGATAAACTCTTGTGCAGAGCTTTTGAACTTATGTATTTTCTTTTGGAGTCCTGAATCAGCTCTGGGGAACTCTAAGCTAAAATGGAGATTTGAACAAATTAGAATAGCTGCATTACAGCAGAACCAGTCCTATATCATGAAAAGAAGAGTTGAAGGTACTGAGAGTGTTTTAGGTAATGGAGAGAAGGCATCATGGAGGGTGAACGTAGATCCCGGTTTCCCTGGGACAGTCCAGAGTTATCCCTGTTATCCTAGCATGATTTTTAACACTACTCCTTTTACTCACAAAAGCGTCTCAGTTTTTGGCAACAAATTGTATGACAACCCTACCTGTGAGGTACATAATAACTGCCTTTAGTTGTTTGAAAGATTGTCAGATGGAGAAGCTAAAGCTTTGCATAAACCGGGGATAGAAATAGTTCAATGATAAGAAGTTTTAAGAACCCACCTTTTTTGAATCAGAATCAGAAGGATAGTATACAATTTGGAAATAGCATCTCTTCAAAAGAGGAGGAACCACTGTCACTGGAGGTATTTAAGGTAGAAGAGTGACAACTTGGCAGGTTTTGTCAAGGGAATTCAAACATCAGATAAATGATTGGATTAAGCGATATTTAAGTTTCCTTACAAACTTTATAGTCTCTAAAAAATAAATAGAAGAAAAATAAGAATAACACTATTTCTTGAGTGCTGCTATGTAACTCTTCCTGATATTTTAATATTTAATTGTCCCCTTAAATTTATGAGAGACTCCTTCACCCCATTTGAATGAAGAAACCAAAGTTCAGTGTGGTTAAGTAACCTGCCCAAAGTCACTATCAATTTTGCAGCAGTAATTATATTAAAATCCGGACAGTTTGGCTCCCAGAACTATGCTACTGATCATGTTAATCGTCATTAATATGATCAAAATAATAACATACATATTTATAATGCTAATATTCTGTTGAGTACACACTATACCCAGGCACTCTGATAAACACTTTTCATATCTTCTTCTTAGAAGAACCCAATGAAATATCGATCAGGAGTCTCCTGCAAGCAAGCGATGAAATCCAATTCAATCTGGCTTAAAACGCTAGTGTGTAGATCACAATGGAAAGCCCAAAGATGGTGCTGGCCTTGAAACTATTGGATTCAAGTGCTTCAGGAAGATCGACACATATCTCTATTTCTTTTCTTCTCTCTAGGTTCCATTTACTCTATATTGGCATAATTCTTAGTCAGGCTTCTCTATGTATGGCACAATAGCTCTGACGATTCTAGATTTACCTCATCATCACAGGTAACAATATCAGGAAAGAACAGACTATCCTGCTGTGGGTTAGAATTTACTCCTGGATAATTGTTGTATACAGGTCTGTAGTATAATCTCATTGGCTGGACTAGTAACATGAGTACTGCTCAAGGATGTTGAGAGAACAAAATTGACAAGTCCACCAGAATCCCATGGATGCAATTCCCTAAAGGAAATAAGTCATTATCAGACGAGGAAGATATGCTGGATTAGACACCAAAAATACCACATATACATTCAATGAAAAAATAATTATTGCACTTAGCTGTATTGATCTAAGTTATCTGCCCAATGCAATGATGAGTTTTGAACTCAGGATTTTGTAGATTTTGTTATTCCTATACCCACCTTGCAACCACTATGCAATGTTTATTAACATCAAGATAGACTTGTTTGTTTAATATGTATGAGTTCTAGTTAAAGTATTTGCACATGAATTCCTCTATTTTTTCTATTTTACTTTTATGGAGTTATTATATAAATAGAAATAAAGTACTGTACATTCAAATCATATAAATTGATAATTCACTTGCCCAAATCTTTAGCTCTACAAATGAGAGTATAGAGTCAGATTAGTTAAGCAACAAACAAAAAATAACCCAACCCAAACCAAACAACAACAACAAAGAACTCCAACGATGTCTGGAATACAAATTGGTTTAATTTTTAAGGATGGCAATGGTTATAATTAATCAAATATTTGATCATCAATCAATGTTTATATGCCATGCAGATTTTATATGGCATGCAGATAGAAGCATACATTGTTCTCAAATTACACTCTTACTTGAGTTCTCTTGTTTGCTAGTATATTGAACAAATATCTCTTATATGATCTCTCTTATTTTGAGTAAACGCAACAAATTGTTTTCATTTTTATCATGCAAACAGTTGCCTTTGTGTTTCTAATCATTTTTGAAAGTGTTTGTAAATGATTCATTCTTCTTTTAATAAAATATAAACTAGAAAATTTGCTTGAAGTATGGGGAGCTTCTGGGAATGAAATGCAAGTGAATCTCTTTCAAAGGAATTTTGTTCCTTCTCTCATTAGAAATGAGAAATACTTGTGCTAATTCTAACTTTCTTCTGTTAAGCCTAGTGAAGGGAAAATTAAGATTATAAACCTGAGAGCGGAAAGTGTTTCACATATACATATGTGTATAATAATGTTGGATAGGGAGCTTTGAGATCAAAATCTCAAGAAAGAGACAGTAGACACCATGATTTAATTTCCGGAATGAACATTTGAGGGTGACAATAATCTTGTCTGACTGTCCTTGCCAGAAAAAAAACAATAAATTAATTGAAAAATTTGAGCAGTAAGAGGAGTAAAAGTAAAACATTGACATACTGAAATTAGAATGAAGAATTTAGAGGGGCACCTGGGTGGCTCAGCTGGTTAAGCATCTGACTTTTGATTTTGGCTCAGGTCATGAACTCAGGGTCATGAGATCAAGCCCTGCAAGGAGCTTCATGCTCAGTGGGGAGTCTGCTTGAGATTCTCTCCCTCTGCTGCTACCTCCCCTATCGCTCACGTGCACAATCTCTCTCTCTCTCTCTCTCTCTCAATTAAGAAAAAATGAAAAGAATGAAGAATTTAGAGTAAATCTAAAGTTACACACTGTTCAACATATAGTACCTACATTTGATTGACTTTCAAGTGACTTTCAGTGAAATTGTTGGGACTAACAGATCTTTTTAACTTCTTTACAGATAAAATGTTTAGATGTAGCTATAGATGGAGTAAATCTTTCTAGACTATCATGCACCTAAAAAATGCTTCAAATGGAAAATGATTCAAAACAAATAATTTGATTCAAAGACCACAAACTTATAATCAAAAACAGCCCTTTTTTCTTAGAAATTAATTTCCTATTGATTTAGTATTTTTATAGACAAGTCATCCCAGTTAAAAGCATGAGAAAAAATAATTATTCTGCCCCTCTGGAAATGTGTTCTAGCATTGTAATATGTTTTTACATATGAATTTTCTGTTTTTCATGCTTACCTAGATACCATGTGGTTACAGACTTATGCCTGAGGGGCTCAGTTGGTTAAGCCTCTGCCTTCTGCTCAGGTCATGATCCCCTTTCTGAGATACAGCCCTGCATTGAGCTCCTTGCTTAGTGGGGAGCCTGCTTCTCCTTCTCCAGCTCCCCCTGCTTGTGCACTCTCTCTGTGTCAAATAAATAAAGAAAATCTTAAAAATATATATGGTTACGCAAAGTGTGTGGTTTACACAATCAGATTGCTTCTTCAGTCCCCCTGATTTTGGAATTCATTTGTCACTTTAGTTCATTTGTTGCTCTAGTTGCAACAAAATGTGGAGGATCTTGATGCATTCAAAACCGAAATCTGCAGCGGTGGGCTTCAGTTACAGGCTGAAATCCTAAAAGATAACAGCAATTTAAAAAAATAAAAGAAATAGGGGTGCCTGGGTGGCACAGCGGTTAAGCGTCTGCCTTCCGCTCAGGGCGTGATTCCGGCGTTATGGGATCGAGTCCCACATCAGGCTCCTCCGCTATGAGCCTGCTTCTTCCTCTCCCACTCCCCCTGCTTGTGTTCCCTCTCTCGCTGGCTGTCTCTATCTCTGTCGAATAAATAAATAAAATCTTAAAAAAATAATAAAAGAAAAGAAATAAGAAGTCAAGTGGTAAATAAAATTGAAGAGTTAGATGTTGTTTTATCCAGAAAAGGGAGAGTGCATAGTAATTCTTAGCAATATCTCTATTTGGGTTTGTATCAAATTCCTGACAACTTTGGTTCTAAGAGTTTGATTTGATTTATTCACTCCTATCTTCTCCAAAGCATCTCAGTAGATGATCTTGCATTCTGTTTTCTTCTGTATGGACATGTAGCTTACCAGAAGAAGCATCACTCTTCTTTGCCAAAGATAAAAACCTCTACCTGTGCTCTTAAACCTATCATCAGCTGCTCCCACGTAAATATAGCACTTTATTTCCTGTCAAGTACTATTTTAATCTTGAGTTTTTTATTTTGAATGATTGTATCTTATCCAAAGATCTTTCTCTTGTGTGATACCCATTAATGCATCCACATGATTTTTCCAAGTTAACAATAACACACTAGTTTTTTTCCTTGCACTTTGCACAAAACTATCAAACTTTCTTTTTCAAAGACAACATACGCAGGGGTATTCATTACTCCACCAAAATAGATCTGATATTTTGGTACCCACAATTCTCCATCTGTATGCCAGATGCTTGAAGCCACGTGGCACTGCACATATTTTAAACAAATAAATGTGAAATATACAAGATGGGTAAAGGGCAGTGTTAATGTTTTACACGTGTGCCACCATTATTCAGTACTATATTAATCTTCTCTGAGATTTTAAATATCATTTGAAAAAGGAATGTTGCAATCCTGGGGAATAGATACAGAAAATAAATCAACATATTTAGCTGCTCAATACTAACCTCATACATAATAACATTGGGAGTCTTTTTAAAGGAAAATAATAAAAACCTTAATTATATTGACATGAAACACAAAATGTAACAGGTCATTGAATTGTGGACACATTTTATAAGAAGAATTGACTTCTTGATCTCAATTACTTTTTTTAATATTATTATTTTTTGGAATACATTATGTTAGATAAAAGGAAGATTTTGATAAATCCAATTTCAAAATTTGTCATGAAAACAAAATCTTAGATCAAATGTATATACATGTGGATAGATGCAACTTAAAATCATTGTGTGTGTGTGTGTGTGTATATATATATATATATATATATATCTTTGTATATCTATTTTCTTACTCTTTTGTTCCATGTGCATGTTGAGATTTTATGCTGCTGATATCTGATAATAAGCACAGTTGTAAGGGTAAGTTGTTAATCGTATTTATTTCTTGTATACCTTTATTCCTTTCTCAATTCATTTTCTCTTTGTTATATCAAAATTCTACTATTTAAATACCTTCTCTCTCTTTTTTTTTAAAGATTTTATTTATTTATTTGACAGAGATAGAGACAGCCAGCGAGAGAGGGAACACAAGCAGGGGGAGTGGGAGAAGAAGAAGCAGGCTCATAGCGGAGGAGCCTGATGTGGGGCTCGATCCCATAATGCCGGGATCACGCCCTGAGCCGAAGGCAGACGCTCAACCGCTGTGCCACGCAGACGCTCAACCGCTGTGCCACCCAGGCGCCCCTATTTAAATACCTTCTTAAATGGTTTCCCTGCCTATAGATTTCTTCCTTTCAGAGAATCCCCCATAGATACTTTGTCATCCTAAAATATTACTATTTTTTCTTGCTACCTGTTTCAATTAACCTTCAGTGGTTTCCTGTTTTCCAGAGATAAAGCTGAAACATTTTAACCTAGCTTCCATATTACACCAGATTATGGACAGCAAACTTTCCTAATCCTATTTGTCACCATATCTTCAAATCACAGGCTACTCAATATGTTTAAAATTTCTCTTGTTCATTTTATTTTTGGCATCCCAAAACATAGAAGACACACATATCTTTCTTCTCAGACAATACCAACCATCTCTGATGTTTATCAATATCCAATAAATGTTTATCAATATTTAAGTTTTAAAAAATTGGAGGTAAGTGTATTGGTTGTTCTTTCATTCTGTATGGAAAGGCTACATACACACATACAGGAAGGTGTTTGCACAGACAAGCACATATGTGTGAAAGAAATATACAGAAAATCCATGGGTCTCCAGCTAGTATAGTGATCTATTCATGTTACATTTTAAATAACATTGCAACTTTTCCTTAATAATTACATAATATCCATTCAGAGAAAAAAGAGAATGTATGAAAATATAGAAATACCAAAAAACCTGTGGAAGAATCTTTCTTAAATACCTAACCCTTACAGCTTTAATTAATTCAGTAATTAATTATGTGCTTTACAGGAAAATCTTTCTGTGTTCTTGAAAGTTATTTGTGTTCTTGAACTGATATTTAAATCCTTTCTTGTTCATTTTTCATGTACAAATCTGGTCTCCCCAGATAGATTGTTAGGTCCTTGGGGAAGGTGACTTTTTTTTTTTTTTCAGTTATTATGAACACTTAAAAGTAACCCACAGAGCACACTATAGAGAGTAGGAACTCAATAAATGATTTTTTATTTGATACAAATTGATCTTTTTATTAATTTCTATGAGGATTCAGTTACTAGTGTATACAGTTTATTGTTCTGCCTTTTAATGTATTGGACACAGATCAAATTTTCTCACCAATATTGTATATCTAGCTTAATTCTCAGGGCTGATAAATGAATAGTTTAATTTCATCGAGAAACGTAAGTAAAATATATTCTCATGATACATAAATTAAAAGTTTCATTTTAACACCCTCTGTCATGGCTGAGATGAAAGCTCCGTTCCGTTCTGGGATACTCGTTTTTCAATCCTAGTGTCTGGTGAGGTGGCCTGGCTCATGGCAAGCACTGGAGCATGATTTGTTGACTGCATAAAATCAGGTGAACCTGGTAGCCTCTCTACAGGATCCCAGGGCCTGAAAGTAGAGACAGTCTTTCCTGCTTGCCCCTGGAGAAAAATACAGCAGGGTAACTACGAGTCCTGCCCAGTTGATACCTTTACTCCCCTGGGGTCACCGGGGCTATGAGAAAGTTTTATCAGGGAGAGCAGCTGGGAAGTCATGCGGAACTATTGCAAGGTACATAGAGCTGTGTCTCTGTCCTTTAAGTGTTTGTTCAATAACAAACTTACGCACAACAGCAAAGATAAACACAAAAAGCCCAGGCGTCGGTAACATAATGTGTAGGTAATGCAATTTTTCTTGAGGAAAAGCACATGCTGCAATCTCTTAGCAGTGGAAAATTAATTCCGATTCATTTGAATGCTGCTCTCCATACTGTCTCTCTGAAACCCTACACTTCTCATAAAAGTATTAGAGTCCTCTCCTCCAGTACTAATCATTCCTCAAAGTTTCTAGAACGTTTGGTGAAATGGTATAGAAAGTAATGTTTCAAGTCATGCAGCAGATACCTAATGATAAATCTCAGCTACAATTTCAACCCTGAAATATGTTATTTGATTTCAAGTGGCTTTACTTGTTGTAATGTATCAAAATATGGATGATCTGTTTAATATTAACACCAGGCTGCAAAAATAGGGACCCAAATTGGAAAGCCAGAAAGCAGTTAGGCTAGCTCTAGGAACTACATAAGCAGAAAAGATAAGGACTTCAATTCTATCTCTTAAAAACTATCATCCTAAAATGAAAGTATATGTTTTCCAAATCTTTCTTCCTACTCCTTCTATATTTTCAACTTCCTAAACTCTAATTACTACTGAAAAAATCTTTTGTTGTTATCTATGGAATGATTTAAAAATGAATGTTATTTTGTTGTTATTACTGAGTCTGTACTTGTTATAAGTATGACAAATTCTTATAACTCTATCAAAAAAGTCATAATTTAAATTACTCTTCACACATTTTAATGCTGTTCTGCATTGTTCTTAATGAAGGTCGGGCCTGTGAGATAATATGCTATTATTGGCTGAATTCTAGCTATTTTGTATGCATTATACATTTGACAAGAATACAGCTTCAGAAGAAGCAATTCATTTACATAGAAAATGTTTTCCTATAAGCAAACCAAAGCATGCCTGCATCCGAATATAGAAATGTGTTGGTGGATTGGTAGTTTTATTTTGCAGAGAATATATATGTACATATATGAGAATATATATTGTATGTGTGTGTATATGTATATTCTCTTAGGCTCAGATGATGAAGATCAAATGTATTTTGTAACTGAGGGCATTTACCTGTCATTCTCACTTGATCTTTTGTTCATTTATTTATTTTTTGGTGTGTTTCATAGCTATTTAGTCATTTAGTTGATCAGTACTTAACAAGGACACTTCACTTAGCAATCCATTGGTATTTTCTTACTTAAGCCTAAAAAAAAAAAAAAGAAAAGAAAGGTAAGTTTTGCCCTGTTTTACCTATGAAACTAAGGTTTTTGAGTCTCTGCAAGTTTTTAAGTGACAAAGCCAGGCAGGCTAAGTTAACATACATCTCCATATGCTGTACTTCCTACCCCAGAATGAAAGGATGGGAAAGGCCCCATTTTTCTTGCCCTATTTGAAATTAAGTAATTGAAATTATGTTCATAGTTTACAGACTTGTCTTGTTAAGCTTTATTTGAATTTCATACTATTTCTTAAGGCATATAGTGAAGCATGCCTTAAATAATATACAACTTTAATGGTGAAACTGAGAGCTAGAATAAATTGTTATATACTTTTAGATTATGTTTATACATATAGAAGAAATCTGAGAGTTGAATAATTTTCCTATTTATCCAATCAATACAAAGCAAATCTGTAAAAGAAACATTAAAATCCTTCAAGTTAAAGTTGATATGGATAACTGATTTAATTTTTCATTTTAACCCTTGAAAGCAACCTAAATCAGGGTGGAATTTATAAATTGAATTCTATTTGAGTGAGGACAGATACCTAAGGCCAGTTCTTATATTTCATTTCATACTGATAGATCTTTCTCACAGCCCCTTAAATGTATTGTCTTTCTTGGTTCATTTTGATTTTCAAAACTGGAGCTTGATTTACTTCAATGTGTTCTCAAAGAGCATGGAAAAGAGAAATGGTTTTCTTTTAACTTTTATTCATTATGGCCTATTGAAACTAAAAAATCAGTCTATTGCTACCCGATCCATGACCACCAACATTGATTGACATATATTTTT
Organism: Ursus arctos; assembly: GCF_023065955.2. NCBI lineage: Eukaryota > Metazoa > Chordata > Mammalia > Carnivora > Ursidae > Ursus > Ursus arctos. The sequence goes on from NW_026622775.1 coordinate 22,560,196, forward strand.
CAGATAGAGAAAAAAAAGGAAACTCTAAAAAGTTTAGATGACATGGTTTAGAGAAAAATTGTTGAGAATAATAGTTCTGATTTCTCTATTCAGCCCAGGCACACACGTCTTTGCAATGCTGGGAGATAGGACAGCCGTCAATACTGCGGTTTGTCCAAGAGTCATGAATGAAAAGATAAAAGTTACTTTTAATAAAGAAAATTATAAATGCTATTACTGGTGCACTCATTTCAGTGTTGTACACTCTCATCTATCCTTTAATTGGGACCTATTAAAGCATGTATAAGAGAGGAGACAGATTGAAAATAATGTGTATAAGAGAGAGAAGTCAGGAAAGATATATTAGGTGCTCTCTGCTCCCACTTTTCACCTCCGATCTGAGGGGCCACAAGTCCTGAAAAGTTAGAGTAGAGTGACAAAGAGAGGCAAGGAAAGAGAGATGGGGAAAGAGAGGTTTTGAACCGGGAATGAATAGGTTTAGTGTGGTAAACACATTTTATTCAACTAATCTTATACACTCAGTATCAGAAATTAAAGGAAACCAAACCAGGATTTATATTGAGAAATTTGTTGTAGCTTGATTTTGACTGAAACATGAATGAGAAAATTCTGAAGGGATACTGAGAAGTTTGAGAATATTTTTTACCTTCTAATGCTCAGAAATCCCATTAGACCGAACTCACATTGTATTTTATCCACTGTCTTTTTTTCATAAGAAATCTATACAGACACATAGACATTCACATCATATTCTAAATTTATCGAATAGCAGTTTTTTTAAAAAAGCATATGCTCTAAAAACATTAAAATTCCTTTTATCTTTAGAAATTAATACTAAAAATTATACTTGTCGTTCTCTGGCGTCTGATGAAGAGGATATGTTTCCCTTATTTTTAGTCATCTGTTATTTCACAATTGTCTTGAAATTCTCCTATGCAAGATGTATTTCAGTACCCATTCATTCCGAATGGAGAGACCGTAAATACATTGCAGTGTGTTGTTGAAAATAGTACACATCGATAGCCAAGCCAGGTAGAAATCAGCTCCTAAAGCTTAACAATTTTATTTTTGATCTTGCCAAATTTGTCATCTGGACAATGAATTACCAGGTGCATAGAGAGGCCGTTATTGACACATTCATCTAATTTCTTCTTCTCTTGCGATCCAAACCACAAAAAAAAAAATCTGATTCTGATTGCTCTTCTGATTGCAGCTGTCCTGAGGTTGATTACTGGAGCTCTCACTTCCAGCTTCATCTACACTGGCGGGCCTGGAGGTGAGATCGCTCTCCAATTCTTTGAAATGCTCTGACGGGATCTGTCTTCTAGTTTTCTGTCCACAACCCCCTTTTCATGGTCACTTATGTCATCTTGCTGCTGAATATTTCATTTTAAAAAGAACGCAAGTATATGCGTGCTTTTAGCCTTATGTAGTCAAGTGCTCTCTGGCTGTTCGTTTTGCAGTAAAGCTTGGCAGTAGTGCACTCACTGGCAATAAAGAGGAGTGTTTTCCTTCCTTTTTATGTCATCACTTCTACTTATTTCTGAGAATACTGAATGATCACATTCCCTTGCATTGTTTTATTAATGATTTCCTCTTATAAACACAGATAGGTATACATGGTGGGTATTAAATATGTATGCACACAAAAAAGGATTATATTTTTAAGAGAAAAGTCAGATTTCATTTTACGTGCATCAAGTAAGGTTCTATTAGGAAATATTTTGATATTTCCCCATTTCCCATCTCTTTGCAAGAGAAATAAATAGAGGTCGCATGCAGTAATTATGAGCATGTACTGGAACCAGATTCTCTGGATTTCATTCCAGGATCTGCCATTTATTTGTCATGTGACCTTGAGCAAGTTATTTCAATTTTCTATCTCTCAATTCCTTCATTTGTAAAAGCAAGAAAACTATCAATCTCCAAAGGTTACGGTGAAGAGCAAATTAAGAAGTTAAAAAACTGGAGATAGTCCTTGGTACTTATTAAGCATTAAATAAATGTTAGACACTATGCCTGTAATACTGATAAGCTTCTAACAGATAAATGCTGATATCTGAAGAATGCCTTTATGGCTCAGTGTTCCTAAGAGAAATGTGCCAAATGTGAAGAATATGTTCGTTCTGCTTACTTTTGCTTTTTCTGGCATCTAGAACTCTACTTAGACATATAATTGATGCTCAATATATATTTTGTGACTGATTGAATGAAAGAATGAATGAATGATGGATATTATCTGAAAGAGAGTATATATAATTTATTTATATTTAGTATATATAGATCATTTATATCTTTTGTGAAAAATGATTTAGCAAAATTATTAACTAATAATTGATTAGCTACTGTACTTTGAAAATCTGAACACAGGGAATTGTGAGCAAAGAAAATATAAGGACAGGCAACTAAGTGTCAGTTAAGAAATCACACACCTTAAGAGGACCTCAGGATCTGAGCTGCAACGCTATGGGAAAGATATTAAAGCAAATGCCGTAAGGCCTGGCACTCTGCCCCTAACCTACTGTGAGATCTTCGTTAACACACTTAAGAGCTTTGAAACTCTGTGTTCTTGTTATAGAATCTGCCGGTGTCGCTGGCTCGCTGAAATAAGTGTATAACTGTAATATTCCTCGTAGATTTCGGATGATCTACAATGAGGGAACTCCTTTTGCGTCCCTGCTTACCCTGCTTGCCAACAACTTCTCAGGGCTCCTCTCTACTCTGAGCGTCTCATAAGATTGTGGAAATCACGCATCAGCTGGGCTTATCACCCCTTAAGGTCCAGGTTAAGATAGATTTGAATTCTATTTTTAGTGAAAACGTTTTTGAAGATTTTATTTATTTGTCAGAAAGAGAGAGAGAGCACAAGCAGGGGAGCTGCAGGCAAAGCAGGCAGAGGGAGAAGCAGGCTCCCCACTGAGCAAAGACCCCATGCGGGGGCTCCATCCCAGGACCCCGGGAGAAGACCTGAGTGGAGGCAGACACTTAACCAGCTGAGCCACCCAGGCGTCCCAAGACGGACTTGAATTTTTATCCTGTTCTCTTTTCTATAGAAAAGCCTAAAGTCCTTCCTAGGAACTGTACATACTCCTCGAGCACTGGTGTTTGCGTTTTGTCACTCATTCCTTGCTCCTCCTGTGTCCCTGTCTCCTCTCCTGCCCCTTGCCGCGATTGCTTTCCCTGCATTTCAGTGTCAACCTAAATATGGTCTCGGCTTCTTTCTCTGAAATCTCACATGAGGCTTTTGTGAGATTGTTCAAAATTTTAAAGGGGTTAGAAGGAATGAATTACAACAGGAACACGAGCTTTTTAATGTTGAATATTTGATATTCTTGTGTTAAAAAAATCTGTCTCTCTTTTATGTGGCTCAATGAATCCCTTTCAGCTTTTCTATTCTCCCCATCCCCAGGTCCCCTTTCACTGGTAATGCCCATTGATGTACTTGCTTCTTTGGAGTCTATTTTCCCCTACTACTCCAACCTCACAAGCCAGTTCCCTTCTACCTCAAGCTCTTTGTCAAGACATTTTCTGGAAAATAACAGTTTTTCTCCCTAAAATATTTTATTACTGACAAGAAATTTGTACCTCCAAGATTTGGCCAAGCAAATTCACTTTTCTATGCCAATGAGATATGAGAAAAAGTGATGTGTTCACCATCTTGGTTTGTCTTAAAGTAAATGGTTATGATTTCTCCTCATTTCCTTTTTCTCCTTCCCTCACTCTTATTGACAGCTATGGTGGTCACCCTTCTTAGATATCATAAATAAGGAATGGCATACAATAGGATCAAAAGATCTTGAACCCTGATACTTTTGAAAAGCAGAAACATGTACCATGAAAGCTTGGACTTTCTTATGAAAAAGAAATAGGTTGCTATTTTAGTTGATCTATTAAGTTGTGCCTCCATTGCATGTAATGAATTTATATATATATATATATATATATTTTAATGTTTTATTTATTTATTTGAGAGAGAGAGGAAAAGCACAGAGAGAGAGAGATAGGAAGAAGCAGACTCACTGCTGAGCAGAGAGCCTGACATGGGGCTCGATCTCAGGACCCTGAGATCATGACCTGAGCTGAAGGCAGATGCTTAACCGACCAAGCCACCCAGCTGCCCCTGAACTTATATCTTAATTGATAAATTAATCTTTTTTTTAAAGAGCAAAGCGTTTGAAACATGAAAGCCAAGGTGATATTCATGCATTATTTCCTTTTGTAATTGCTACATTCCTTCTTTAAGGTTATTAGCCAGGAATTGAGTGACTGAAGTGACTGGGCAATAAGGAAGACAAAGGTAAGAAAGAAAATTTCAAGAAAACAGTTGTAGGGGCACCTGGGTGGCTCAGTCGTTAAGTGTCTGCCTTCAGCTCAGGTCATGATCCCAGTGTCCTGGGATCGAGCTCCGCATCGGGCTCCCTGTGCACCGGGAAGCCTGCTTCTCCCTTTCCCACTTCCCCTGCTTGTGTGCCCTCTCTGGCTGTGGCTCTGTCAAATAGATAAAATCTTTTAAAAAAAAGAAAAAAGGAAAAAAACACAGTTGTATAATATATTTAACGGAGGATACTATTATATTGTGAAGAATGGAGTATTGATATTGAAATCAGAAAGGACGCTACAGGTTCATTTGTAAGAGGAAAGCAGCACAAAAAATAAATTAAAATAAATAAATAAATAAACAAATAAACAAACAAACAAATGAAGAAGAATAAGAAGGAAGCAGCACAACTTCTATGCCTGGAGATGCTTTTTCCTTCCTTCCTTCCTTCCTTCCTTCCTTCCTTCCTTCCTTCCTTCCTCTTTCTTCCTTCCTTCCTTCCTTCCTTCCTCTTTCTTCCTTCCTTCCTTCCTTCCTTCCTTCCTTCCTTCCTTCCTTCCTTCCTTCCTTCCTTCTTTCTTTCTTTCTTCTTTCTTTCTTTCTATAATGCATGCTATTTAAAAAGATGTTTCAAGACTTATATTGAGAAAGTTAAAAGATGATGAAAATGACAATTGAAAAGCATTCTTCTATTACACCAAAGAAAAGTGGAAATATTTTACTCAATTTAATTGGTTTCAATAGTTGAGTTGCATTTAAAAAAAAAAAAGTAACTAGTGTACCATCTCCTGAGCTAGCTAGAACCAAATTTACACATTAATTTGTTCATCTCCCTTTATAGCAGGCTAACAGTATAATTCTTGCCACCTAAAAAAACAAAAAAGCAAAGATACAGCTGCATCCTTGGAGAGTTGCAGGACATTCAAGGATATTCCCCGCGATGAACAGTCTACTAAGAAGAGATGAATACAGACAAGCATGAGAGGCAGTGAAGAGTGGGACCAGTGATCTTTGTGTACAGAGATATTTTTGCTTGAAAATTATAAGTAATCTTTCTAGTTTAGCAGGATAACCATCTAGTTAGAGCAGAAGATAGTGAAGGAGCCCTGGGCATCAATCAAATACGACTGGTAACCACCCATCAAAAATTAAACAATGGGTTATATATGTCAATCTTCTCAACAGAACTGGATCTGAGAGGACAGAGGTGACACCATTAAAGTGGGCTGTGAGAAGGGATGTTACACTTCAGGCAGCATGTCTTGTCAAATGTGTGTCATGAAGAGTGCTTTCATCATTCAAAAAGGAAAATAAAAATCATGCCATACTTCTGAGATGTTTGCTTTTCATTGGCAGCTAAACGTTAAGACATGCTTAGAAAACCAAAGGGTAAATGATAAGGAACAATTTGTAGCAGCAGCTACCAGTCCTGCAGAAACTATAAAACATATTCACACATAAAACCTTGTGGGAGTCATGGGAATTCGGGAGTATAGATCTGAATGTCATGAGGAGCCACGACCCTATAATTTCTCTTGATTTGCTTCACTGTGGGAAATAGTTGCTGAAATGGTGACAGCAGAGGAATGTTCTTGGGAAAAAAAGGATGTCTACCAAGTCATATATAAGACTTAACCTCAGCTCTTCCACCTAGTGTCTTTTGAGAAAAATACAAACCACATATTCATTTCAAATTATGAATATGTTAGTATGCTAAAATAATTAAGGAAATTTAAAGAGACAAGTTGAATGTTCAAAAAATGCAGAATTTTACAACCTCTGTTGGCAAAGGCAGGGAAGCCGTAAGGAAATAATACACTGAGATGAATTTAGATTTGGCAAAGTAAATGACTGGGGTAGGATGTGATCATAAAGAAACTCAAGATTTAAACGTGTGATTACACTTTACTTTGAGCACCAGTAAGTAGAATTAACTCTTCCAAAATAATCAATGATTTAAAATACAAACTTGAAAAATTTCCAAAATGTAAGAGAATGAGAAAAAGATGAAAAGAGAATGATTATAAAAGATGAGGTCCAAGAACAGATATCCTGGGGCGCCTGGGTGGCTCAGTTGGTCAAGTGGCTGCCTTCAGCTCAGGTCATGATCCCAGGGTCCTGGGAGGAGCTCCGTGTCTGAGCAGGGAGCCTGCTTCTCCCTCTTCCACTGCCCCTTCCCCCTGCTTGTGTTCTTTCAAGCACGCTCTCTCTGTGTGTCAAATAATTAAAATCTTAAAAAAAAAAAAAAAAAAAAAAAAAGAACAGATATCCAGAGTCAGAAGGTATTTCTCTAAAAGGGAATTATTGATAGAGGCTGGCATAGTTCTGATCCAAGTCGTAAAGATGCATACTTTCATTCACCTAGGAGGGCCCGCCATGTACATTTCTATCTGCCACCAACATTTACAGCACCGTGACTGTAAAACCCAAGTGGCAGAGGCACTTTTAAGGCATTTTAGACTTGTTGAAAATCCTTTTCTTGATTTAGGCCTCATTAAAAATTGCAGCATTTGGTTATTCGGTAATTACATCAGAGTAGCACACCTGAATGGGATATATGTTGCCTCCAAATTCTAAAACTGGCTGAGAACTATTATGCTTCATTCTTAGTTTTAAGAGGTGCCAAGTGCAGTAACTTTTCCTTTACTTGAGATTATTTGACATGCTCCAGAGAACTGAACCCCTGAAATTTCACTGAATTGGTAAAAATCTGAGTTTTCATGGGATTTATTTTCTACAAATTGGTTCGCATACATCTTACCAAAGTGTCTGCAGTAGTTGCTGCTGCCTGCTCACCAGACCCAGCTGCAGGAAACCAGCAAGGTTGTGGACGAGTGTGATGCCTTGTAGAAGGGAAAGGTGAGCAACTCCTTGCAGACTAGGTTATGATATGGAGGGGGGGAGTTGAGATGGCCTTGAAGTAGGACCGTGAAGATATATTGTTAGCCATGCTGGCTGAAAAAAACCCAAAAAACCAAAAACAATTTCCAATTTTTATTAATAAAGAAAAAAATAGCTTGGCCAGATCAAGAGGTGTATATTGGATTATGGCCACGCATACAGGCACACATCCACATATATCTAGAATAACCGCAACAACAGCTGCTATCACATTGTTAAGTTTATAATAACCCATTGCCCTTCTCCAAATAATTCTGTCTTCTGCAAAGGCCAAATAAGCAAGTTGAATGGGCATATGGGGTAATCAATACTCCTGTATTTTTCAAGCCCTATACAGTGACACAGATCTCTAATATGCCTCTGGGGATGTAATATTATTTTGGATTTACTATTTTGATAGGAAGAGGCTTTTACTTGGCCTTTCCTACCATCACAGTCCATACTCCATAGCTCATGCAACCAATGTAGCAATTCTGCCATTTGCTAAATATGTCCTTTTCAAATCTGCATTCTGGAACTGGGGAAATACCACATACCATCCACGGACAATGATAATTACCCAGAAAATATAGACAATGTATATATTTCTCTTCTTTCTGTTCCTTCATTCTTTAAGTTACTTTTGTCTTGACTATCAAAGGAAATAATTTTGTATCTTGATTTTATTAGGAATTATATCACTATCAATGAATGTGTTAAATATGCAAACCAAAACATATTGAATTTTACATAAGTTATAGAGCTACTGACATAAAATTTTTATCTACGTATTGACACAATGATATAAATGGCATTCTAGGCTTAAAATGACATTTATTAGGCTTAAACATCTTCCTAGAATATGACTTCAATTTATAAAATACTGTTTTAACTAATATTTGAGCATCACTCAATATTCAACTATTTTTATTTGAATTAAAGTTCTAAGAAGAGTATGAATATAGAATTACTTTCTGTTCTAAGATACTATTGTTGGTTAATTTAGAGTCCTTTCCATCATCATTGCTAACTGCCGTAGTCTGACATCCATTCCCCAAATGAAATGTGACTTTGATGGATAAACTCAATTAAAGCTCAGGCATTAGATAAGTCAAACAGAGAATTGGACTGATCTTTACCAATCTACCTTTAAAAATACAATAAGTATTTGAAAATGAAGCAGTCATAAATTATCCTGAAAATATATTAGTAAAATTGGATTGAAATTCAAATCAATTACTCTATGTAAATTTCTATTGCTTAGAGAGTAACATTTGTTTTTCCCCTTACTATTGTATCTTATAGATACTTTTAATAAACAAAAATAGAGAAATGACTGTTGTTTTTTACTTTCTTAAACATTTCTGACTTTTATGATATTTAAGTTTGTTAAATATCTAGTTTTAAGAATAAAAATATACATTTCATCATAATCTCAGAAACCTTACAAGTAATTATATTTAATTCTCTTTAATACTTTTTAAAATGACTTAGTGTCTTGTCTATGACAACCTCTAATCTTAACATTGATATCCTACTCATTTATCTACTTAATCATTAAACTAAAGCTAATTAATCATTAAGTAAAAATTGTACCTTCTCTATTATATATACAAAAAAATCAGGCTTAGTCGCATAGGTAAATAAAACATGTACAAAGAGATATGTAAAGAAATAATTTGACTTGATGTGACAAATTGTTTATTAGAGACATAAAAAGGTTGTAAAAAGAATAAGAGACAAAGGCATGTAATATAACCAGGGAAATTGGGAAAATCACTGAACCACATAATTTTCAATTTAGAAGACGTTTAGAATTTACAAGAATTTAGAAGAAACTTTAGAGTATAAAGAATCTGTAGTTAAATCACATCCAATTCTATTATTTTGAAGTAGAAATAATGGTGAAAATTTGATCTTTTTTTCCATCATCAATATAGCCAAGTAGACAATATTTGTAGTAATTAAGGATTTATATTTGAGAATCTGACAAATCTGAATTCAAATCCCAGAACTCTATTTTGAAACTACTAGACATGTGGGCCTTGGATTCAGGTTTTCATCTGTCAAACGGGCAATAAAAACTAACTACCCCATGGTGGTTTGTGGCGAGCATTACGCACGATCTAACAGAGGACCGGCACCACCACCTCATACCGCCTTTTAGGATTGCTGTCGGGATCAAATAAATACCTAATTGTTGGGCACTAATAATACTGTCTGGTCTTAGGAAGGTGTCTATAAACGCAAAGTATTCCTACTCTTTTTCTTGCGCTTAGAGTTGGGATTATGTTTTGTTTTATAATAGCCTGTACTTCTGTTCCATTGCAATTTCATGTCAAAAGCAAGGCATTCATTGCTTTAGAGAAGAATATTAAGACAGAAAACATTGAAAAAAATTCTTTTCATTTTAAAATGTCTGAATTTTCAGACCTCCTTGAAGAAATAGCTAAGTCTAGGGCTGGAGTGAGGAATATAGAAAATGAGCCTGGAAGACGTGATAGTGCCAGAAAGTGAGAAAGTGCTCAAAAAAGAAAAATGCAACAAAAATGTTCAGAACCCACAACGATGGGTATATGTCAACAGGACACAGAAACCAATTGAAAGAGCTCCTAGTGAGCAAAGCTGGAATAATGTGAGCCACAAAGTACATGGTGCAGTATTCTATTATAACACAAGCTATTAAATAAATATCCATGAGTTTGATATAAATAAATAAGTGTCTGAATAAATAAATAAATGGGAGTGAATAGGTAAATTTCCAACAAAAGAGAATTAGCATACTTCCTCACTCCTTACATGCCCTCCTGTGCACAGTGACTTCTTCTTAAAGATTATAGTGAGGGAGCCTCGGTGGCTCAGTCAGTTAAGTGTATGATTCTTGATTTTGGCTCAGGTCACAATCTCTGGGTCATGAGTTCGAGCCCCACATTGGGCTCTGTACTCAGTGGGGTGCCTGCCTGCTTGAAATTTTCTCTCTCTCTCTCTTTCTCTGTCCCTCTGCCTCTCCCTCCCCACTCTCTCTCTCTAAAATAAATAAATAAATCTTCTTTAAAAAAAAGATAACAGTATGAAAATAAAGTCTAATAAATACTACTCACCCGAGTGATCAAGATTAATATCCACAGTGACATTGTGTTGATAGTGTGTACACAACATTAACCCCGGTCTCACAATCAGAACAAATCAGACACATTTCAACTGAAGGACTGTCTACGAAATGCCTTAATAGTACTCCATAAAACTAAAAAGGTCATCAAAAACAAGGAAAATCTACAACTATCACAACCAAGAGGAGCCTAAAGAAATACAATGACTAAATGAATGTATTTTTCTGGATGAGATCTTGAAACAGAAAAATGTATGTGGTAAAAACTAAATAAATCTGAATAATTGTATTGATAAAAATGTTTCAGTATTGATTTATTGTGACAAATTTTAATAACATGAGAAATGATTGTGGCATATATGGGAACTTCTCTACAGTGTGCTCACAATTTTTCTATAAATATAAAGCTGTTCTAAAATTTAAAAAATTAAAAGTCAAACATCAGGCTTCTATTTAAATTAGATCCATTTTTCCAAACTAGGTGAGAAGAGAAACCATAGAAGAGAGAGGATATCTTTAAAGTTCTGGGCTACTTAGCTAACCAGAGCCTTTGGCAAATCCACATCTCTGTCGACTCTCTGGATATGATTTTGCAGCTAAATGGCACTAGAAAAAAACATACAACAATACTGATAAATTTTATGTTAAATCTGTAACCAACATCCTCAATTGACTCCTTAATTCTCCATGCAATATTATCTTCCTCAAACCATTACCTTTTCCTCTCCCTATGACTATATCTCACCTTCTTCTCACTTCCCTCAAATTGCTAATACATCTTCCCCTATTCTTATTCTTCTTATTCCTTATTTTACTGAAATTCCAAAGGCATTAGAAGACAACTTCCACAAATTCCACAGAAAAGCTACTCACCCAACTGCATCAACTTTTGAACAGTCAGCCTTTTCTTCTTTTAATAAAAATGAAATGTCTGTCCTTCCATTTTCTACTTCTTTTCCCTTTTTCTTTCACCTACACAGAGATATGGCTCAAGTCAAACCAAAGTGTTTCCTGTCTTTCCTCTTTTCCTGCATCATTGATGTTTGTTTACATTGATGTTTACTATTACAATTTCTTCATAAACATAGCAACAGACTTCTCTCTTGGGGAAAAATATAGTCTCTCAATCCTGCTTTCCTCCTTAAATATTGCATCAGTTTCTCTCTTTGCCTTTATAGAAAAACCCTCTGAAAGTAACTATACTGTAGCTATACCATAGCTATAAACAGTAGCTATACTGCCTGTTTCCATTTTCACATGAACCCATATGAGGCAAGCCGTCATAGCCACCACTCCAGGAAAACTACTTTTGTCAAGGTCACCAATGGTTATTTCTTCCTGTTCATTTTGCTTGACCGAGCAGCCTCGCTAAACAGTTGATTATCCTCCTTTTTCTTGAAATGCTTTTTCCACTCCTAGGGTGCCACAGTTTCTCTGGCAGCTTCCGCTCAGTCTGTTGTTCTGTTTCATCCTCAAATCCCAGACCTGTCAACTTTATATCCCCTCAGTGTCTAGCCAGTGCATCTCTGTGATTTCATTTTACAATAAATCCTTTCTTGATGTCTTTGGTTCTCATGGCTTTATACCCCGTAAGTTCTTTATGTGCTAATAATTCCCAAATGTATATCTGTCTCCAGACCTCTTCCGTGGTTTCTGGTCTCATATGCCCAACGGCAGACTCAAAATCTTCACTAAGAAGATTAATAGGGATCTTAAACTTAACTTGTCCTAAACCGAGCTCTCATTTTTCTCCAAAAACTCACTCTTGCAAGTTTTACTGATTTCTGCTATTGGCCACTTTATTCTAGCTCTTTAGGCTTTGGTTCTGAGAATCTTACTTCACCCTACTCTTTTATACACTATATCAAATTCTCTCTGCCGTATGTTTGAAGAAAACCTAGACTCAGAAAATTTCTTACCATCTTTACCTCTACTACCCTGGTACAAGCCACAGTTGCCTTTCACCTAAAGTTTGCAGTGTCTTCATATTTGTTCCCTTACACTTCTTTTGTTCACACACAGCTCATCATCCTGTATTGAGGTAAGCTTAATTATGTTACTATTCTGGCATAAATGCTCCAATGGCTTCATATCTGGTTTCATTGCAATGATTTTCCCCTAAATATTGACATGATCTTGTTCACACACCTATCTACCCAGATATTTCCTTTCTTCTGGTGTCAACTTCTTCATAAGGACTTCTACGTAGACCCTCTTTAAATTGCCATCCCGCCATCAGTATAACTTATCTCCTTGCCAGTTTTGTTTTTTTTTTTTTAGTTTTTTTTTTCCCTTTAGGACACCTCACCATTTATTAGTCTATATAATTTACTAACATAATTATTTTTTCTCTCCTGTTATCAAATCCTCGTCCCAAAACTAGAATGTAAAATTCAGGAGGTTAGGGGTTTACTTTGATTTGTTTTGGTTTCTTCTAAATACCCAGCTTTATAAATAGCACTTGGTTAAAGTAGTCACATGAAAAATATTTATTGAATGTTAAATGACAGGTGTCTTTCTCTTCTTCCTCTAACTTGTGGAATATACATCTTAAACTAAGCCTATGCTTATACACATTGTACTCCTAGTTTGTTTACATAAACTTAATCCTTGGCATTAATTTCTCCTTGTTCAGACTCCTTTTTTGGTTTTGGAGTGCTTTTCGACACATCTGAAATATTTCTGCTTATAATTTCTCAAACTTCATTTGGTCATATCATCTTGGAACTTGACAGAGTCACAAACTGTAGGCTGTATCAGACTACAACTTAAGAAATCTTATTGAAAAGGTTCCATTTGTTTAGTATTGCATTTGTAGAAGTTGGGGTATGATCAGACATAAAACTGATGAAATTCCTCTAGATCTCTGAAGGCAACTGCCTTTTAAGGAAAATATAATAAAAGAAGTGCTAAAGTCTTTGCACAAGGGAGGATTATTAGAATATATTTCAAATCACTCAAAGTTTCTAAACTGAATAAATTATTTTACATCTGTTGGAAAGTAAAAACCAAGTTGTGACAATAAACTAATGATGCTTTTAAATTCAAAATCATAGCTCGTATCATTTCTAATACTTTTTCACACAGACTACTTACTACAGTATGAAAATAAAAACATTGCTTATTGAATGATTATCAAATGGCTACAGAGTGTTAGCTCTCTCTGGGTCTACTATGTAGCGCGGTGAGTCATGCATAGTTTTATAACTTTACTTATGAATTGTTTATTTATGAAACACCACTACATTTTTATTCCTTTGAATGAAAATTAACTAATTTTAAAAGCATAAAAGTTCAAAGGTGAAATGGTGAAATGATAGTTACATAGGATAGCCTGACAGCAGCCCGTTCATGGTGGCACAGAGATCACAGCTGAATACATAGTAATTCCTCCTCTGAAAGAGAACTCTTAGTGATCTCAGCTATTGTGTTACAGGGACTCTATTTTGTCAAATCATCTCATTTCATGGATTATAGAGCTATTGGAAAAAGTGGCTGCTTTGTTATCAGTTTTATATTATTGAACATTGCAGTATATTTTTATTTTATGTGCTCATGTTTGCTCTAAATTTACATTTAACCTTTTTCTGACTTGTTCAATTACTGTGAAAAAAAATGAGGGAAACAAGTTTCAAAGGGTTCTGACTGGTGTTTTTTAAAAATTTTTAGAAATTGTAAGAGTGAAAGAAAGAAATACAGGAAGACTGCAATATGTAGTCATACGGTAATCAAATATAAACTTCTTAATTTTTTTAGAACTTCCTTTAGAGTTCAATTTCAAATTAAACTTGAGAAATCATATTGATCTAGAGTAGCATGTTATTGTTCATGGCTTTTCTGAGCTCCTAAATATATAACAATTTTCCTTCTAAATGCCTGATACATCTTAAAACTTAGTGAACATTTTGAGGCCATGGTTTTTAAAAAATTTTTCATTATATATATAGAACTTAGACGCCTGACAAATATTTGAATTCATTAAGCAGCTATTGAATGCATAAATAGAACTAATTTATAGGCCCAATTAACAGTGTTTTATCACTGATATCAGTAATTACATTGTCATAACTAGTTCTATATAATAGACATATTTCTATTTCTTCATCTGTTTAATAATATATCTATTTAATAAGGAACTGTTCCATTTTGTAAGGCATTTATGTATGTAGAAATATTTTTACACATTGGTGCCAATATCAAAGTCAACCAGATTTTATCAGGGTCTACACTGTGTCCAGTAGAGAGCCTATTAACCTCGGTGATGTCTGCTTGACAATCCCAGGGGAGGTGAAGCAGAAAACTCAATATCTTGATCAGCAGATCTGTGTACTACCTAAACAAGGATGTTTCTCTACTCTTTGAAAATCTGCTTATTCTTTATTTAACAACATTTATTGATTGTCTACCATATATTAGGTACTATGTTGAGTGATACTTTATTTTATCTATTCTAATTTGTAGTGTTTCTTTCCCCCCAGAAACATATCAAATGCACTAAACAAACTAACAAATTGCTGTCTAAATCAACGTTTCCACTTTTTCATTTATTGTATTTTCTTTATTGGACTAAGAATTAGTAAATAACCACTACTATATGTCAGATATTATTTTAAGCATCAGGGATATATCAATAAATAAAAGAGATAAAGACTTGTTGTGGCAATATATTTCATCCTAATAGAAAATATAGATATTAAACAATAAACACCATAAAGGAACAAACTGTAATAATCTCAGAAAAGGATAAACGTTTTAGAGAAAAGAAAAAGTCAGAACTTCTGCTTCTGCTATTGGCAAGTTGGACAGAGCT
Organism: Ursus arctos; assembly: GCF_023065955.2. Classification (NCBI taxonomy): domain Eukaryota; kingdom Metazoa; phylum Chordata; class Mammalia; order Carnivora; family Ursidae; genus Ursus; species Ursus arctos. The sequence goes on from NW_026622775.1 coordinate 22,575,313, forward strand.
GAAGCACCCCTTCCACTGAGAACAACCAAAATATTTGGACAACATATTTGTTTAAAAATAGATTGAAGACGTGTGAACACTAAATACAGTAATGAAAAAATTATGAAGCTAAAATGCAAGGGAGAATCTAGAATAGGAACTCAGTGCTTAGTTCAACATTTTTTTTTCTAAAAGTATCTAGAGGAGATAGCCAAGAAGCTGAAAACTTGAGAAAATCTTTTGTCAGTCTTGCAAGGCAAGTGAACAGAAATTGGCATTCAAGGCCTTCTCAGGAGTGGAACCTGTCTTAAAGCTCCAAAAACTTACAGTTAATATCACCTTTAATGGTAAGAAACTCAAAGCTTTCCCACTAAGCTCCAGTACGAGGCAAGGATGTCCCTGCTCACCACTCCTTTTCAACATTAGAGGATCCCATCCTGATGACCTAATCTAAACCTAATTATTTTCCCAAAGGCCCCACTTCCAAATACTATTACATTGGGAGCTAGTTAGGGCTTTGACATATAAATCTTGATGGGACATAATATTCAGCCCATAACAGAAAGTAAATTGAACTGAAGTTGCATAAAATAATGTTAGGTAATATGAACTTTAGCTAAGGTAAATTAAAGAAATATAAATAAGATTTATAATAAAGTTACAATAATTAAGACTGTGTAATATTTGTGTAAGTATAGAGTCTAAAAACAGGCCCATTCCTATATAAATATGATATTTCCATATAGTGTGGACGTGACAATGTAGAAAGTAGTCAATTTAATATCCACATAGGAAAATAATAAATTCATGACCTTAGATCACTACATACATAAAAATTAAGTCCATATGGATTGTAAATATAAATATGAAGGGCATAACAGTAAAATTCCTGGAAAATACTGTCTTCAGGACTTTGAGATAGGATAAAATTTCCTAAACAGGGCACAAAAGCACTAAACATGAAAAAATGGACATCATTAAAATTAAGAATGCTTTTCCAGTAAACAAGACGGAACAAAGACATGGGAATGCAAACTACAGAAAGAAAATATTTGGAAATTTTATATCCATAAAAATACCCAAATAAAAATTACAAACAATCCTATACAAAAAAAAGGGTACTATTTGAAGAACCAATTCATAAAGGATAATGTGCAATGATCAGTAAACCTCATTAGACCATACTTAATTCTATAATGAGATAATACTTCATAAGAACAAGAATGAGTAAATTACCAACAACAACAACAACAACAACAACAACAACAACAACAAAACCCCACAAAAGACTGATTATTTCCAAGTGCTGGTGAGTATGTAGAGTAACTAGAACCTCTTACTCAGGTAGTAGGAGGAGTGCAATCATTTTCACAGGTTGGCCTTATATACTGAAGTTGATTATAGGACAATCTTGTTATTGAGGAATTCCCTTCTTGCATGTGTATTTTTAAAATGTATGTATATCTGAACTCAGAAATGTGTAAACATGTTTATGGCAATACATTTCTTAACAGCTCCAAACTGGAAACAATTTAAGTGTCCATGAAGTGTAGACTGCATAGATAGATCCTGGTGTAGTCACGCAATGAAAAACTATGCAACAATAAAAAAAGGAATGAACCTTGCATGCAAAAAGCATGGATGAATCAAATTTTTGAGAAAAAAAAATAGATCTCCATCCAAAAACCATACTATAATATTCTATTTATCTAAAGACACAAACAGCAAATTTGAGCAATGGTTTTAAGTTCAAAATACTGGTACATTTAGGGAAGATGGATAAATATTTAACAGATATTTACAGAACATTCTATCCAAAAACAACAGAATACACATTCTTCCCAAGTGCACAGGAAACATTTTCCAAGATAGACCATATGTTAGGCCACAAAACAAGTCTTAGTAAATTTAATAACATTGAAATAATATCAAGCATCTTTTCTGTCTACAATGGCATGAAACTAGAGATTAATTACACAAAGAAATTGGAAAATTCACAAGTATGTGGAGAGTAAACAACATGTTATTAAACTATCAATAGGTTAGGGGCACCTGGGTGACTCAGTCTTTAAGCATCTGCCTTCGGCTCAGGGCGTGATCCCGGCATTATGGGATCGAGCCCCGCATCTGGCTCCTCCGCTGTGAGCCTGCTTCTTCCTCTCCCGCTCCTCCTGCTTGTGTTCCCTCTCTTGCTGGCTGTCTCTCTCTGTCAAATGGATAAATAAAATCTTTAAAAAAATAAAATAATAAAATAAACTATCAATAGGTCAAAGAAGAAATCAAAAGAGAGATCAGAAAATGCCTTGAGACAAACAAAAATGGAAATGTAACATACCAAATTTTATGGCTTGCAGCAAAAGCAGTTCTAAGAGAAAGGTTCATAGCAATAAATACCTACCTCAAGAAACAAGAAAAGTCTCAAATAAACGACTTAACTTTACACCTCGAGGAACTAGAGAAAGCAGAACAAATGAAGCCCAAAGTTAGAAGAAGGAAGGAAATAACAAAGATTAGGGCAGAAATGAATGGAATAGAGACTAAAAAGACAATGAAAAAAAGCAATGAAATTAAGAGATGATTCTTTGGAAAGATGAACAAAATTGACAAACCTTCAGCTAGACTCACCAAAGAGAGAGAGAGAGAGAAAGAGAGAGAGAGGAGTTAAATAAATAAAATCAGAAATGAAAGATATTACAACTGATACCACAGAAATAGAAAGCATCATGAGAGACATTAAGGAACATTATATGGTAACAAATTGGACAACCTAGAAGAAATAGATAAATTCCTAGTAATATACAACCTACCAAGACTAGATCATGATGATATAGAAAACCCGTACAGACACTATGCTAGCAATGGGATTTAATCAGTAATCAAAAACCTCGCAACAAACAAAAGTCCAGGTACAGATGGTTTCACTGGTAAATCTACCAAACATTTACAGAAGGATTAATACTAATCCTTCTCAAACTCATCTAAAATTCTTCTAAAAAATAGAAGAGGGGAAACTCTTCCAAACATATTTTATGAGGCCAGCATTACCCTGACACTAAAGCAAGACAAATATGCCACATGCAAAAAAAGTTACAGACCAATATTTCTGATGAACATAAATGCAAAAGTCCTTAACAAAATATTAACAAACTGAGTTCAACAATACATCAAAAGGATCATACACTTTGATTAAGTGAGATTTAACCCAGTGTTGCAAGGATGGTTCAACATCCACTAATCAATTAATGTATACACTTCATTAATAAAATTAAGGATAAAAATCACATGATCATCTCAACAGATGTAGAACAAATTCACTTGACAAAATTCAGCGTCCATTTATGGTATATGCCCATGTTTTATTCAACACTTTTATTCAATATACTCTTAGAAGTCCTAGCCTGAGCAATTAGGTGAATAAAAGAAATAAAATGCATTTAAATTGGAAAGGAAGAAGTAAAACTGTCATTATTTGCAGATGGCATAATACTATAAATACAAAATCCTAAAGACTCTATCAAAAAACTGTTAAAACTAATAAATGGGCATGCCTGGGTGGCTCAGTTGGTTAAGCATCCTACTCTTGATTTCAGCTCAGGTCGTGATCTCGTGGTCGTGGGATCGAGTCCCACATAGGGCTCTGTGTTCAGTGGGAAGTCTGCTTATCTCCCTCTCCCTATGCCCCTCCCCCTGCTCGCTCCCTTTCTCTCTCTCAAATAAATTAATACATCTTTTAAGAAAACTCATAAATGTATTGAATAAAGTCGCAGGATACAAAATCAATATACAATAATCTGTTGATTTTCTTTACCCTCATAACAATTGGAAAGAGAAATTAAGAAAACAGTTCCATTCGCAACTGCATCAGAAAACACCTAGGAATAAATTTAACCAGGGATGTGAAAGACATGTGTATTAAAAATTATAAGACATTAATGAAAGACATTGAAGAGGACATAAATAAATGGAAAGACATTTCATGTTCATGGATTAGAAGAATTGATATTGGTGATTGTAAGAGGTAAGAGATAGAGGGAGAAGTGAGTAAGCTTTTTTTTTTTTTTTTAGTTTAAATGAAAAAAAAAAGATGTAATAGATGTTCCTTGTTAACATTTGATTCAAAAGAGACTATTTTATCAAAATTCTCATGATTATAACCTCTTTCATGATTAGATTATTTTCAATATAACTATTAAAGTAAAACATTACATTGTACTAACATTAAAAGTTCTCTATTTGTTGCATACAGAGGCATTAAACAGTTGGCTTACTTTTTTTCATTTTGTTAATGTCAAATTTTAAGACTCATATTTTATATATGAGAAATAATTCTGAAATTAGCTATTAAAACACTGGGCTGAGCAAATCAGAGTTCTGGTTATGTTCATGTCTGCTGGCCCATTTGAAGACTATACAGTAATATATAAACAAAAGGTGCAATGAAAGTGACAAGAAATGGTAGTTAGGGATCTTTTGTTGTCATCGATGTTGTTTATTAGTTACTTTTTTAATTGAAGTACAGCATAAATACAAAAAAATGTAAAAGTCATCTACGTGCCATTCAGTGATTAGTAACAAAATGATTCGTAACAAAATGAACGTATACGTGGAAGTAAGATCCAGATAAAAAGCTAGAATGTTGCGAACATCCCTTAGCCCCTTTTGTTCTCCATTCCAATTGCTCCTCCTCTGAAGGTGAATCAACATCTGACTTTTAACAATACGGAGTAAATTGGTCTGTTTATAAACTTTATGTATGTAGAATGATACAATGTTTCTATTTCCTTTTTGCTCAGCGTTGCTTGTGAGAGTCATACATGCTTTTGCTTGTAGTTGAAATTTTTTGTGCATTTCATTTTGGTGGCTTTATATTGTCCTTGTGTGAATATGCTACATCTCATTTATCAGTTTTACTGCTGTGGGCATTTGGATTGCTTCTTATTGGGGGTTATTATTAAGAATTCTGCTGTGATTATTGTTGTAGATGATTTGGGGTGAATGCTTATAGGAGTAAATTTCTGGATCATAAGGGACGCATATTTTACCTTTGGTAAATATTTATGACACTTTTCAAAATATTTGTACAAATTTATTCTTACTAGCAGTACATGGGCATTCTAATTGCTCTATATCCTCACCCATACTTGGTACTTTTTTGTTATTATCTGGGTGGACAGTAATAACACGATGTGTTTTAGTTTGTATGTCTCTGAGGGCTAATGAAGTTTTGTGTTTTTTCCATTTTATTGGTCGTTTGTATATCCTTCTCAGTGAATTGACAGTTCAAGTCTTTTGCTGATTTTTCTATTGGATTGGTTCTATTGGGTATGTTTTTATGACCTGTTAAAGCTCACTTCCAGATCATGAATAAATACTGCATAACTTCTTATACTTTTTTTTAAAAAAAAGATTTTATTTATTTATTTATTTATTTATTTATTTATTTATTTGCCAGAGAGAGAGAAAGAGAACACAAGCAGGGGGAGTGACAGGCAGAGGGAGAAGCAGGCTCCTCTCTGAGCAAGAAGCCCGATGCGGGACTTGATCCCAGGACCCTGGGATCATGAACTGAGCTGAAGGCAGACGCTTAACAGACTGAGCCACCCAGGTGTCCCAATACTGCATAATTTCTTATAAAAGTTTTATTGTTTTATTTTTTACATTTAGAATGGCAATATATCTGAAACTCATTTTTTAAAGTAGGCTCCTGACCCAGCATGGACCACAGTGAGGGGCTTGAACTCATGACCCTGAGATCTGAGCTGAGATCAAGTGTCTGATGCTTAAGCAACTGAACCACCCAAGCACCCCTGAAAAGGATTGTTGTATATGGTATGATGTAGGGGTCTTTTATTTTTTCCTGTATGGACACCCAATTGATGTAGCACCATTTATTGAAAACACAATTCTTGACCCATTGGACTGCATTGTCACTCTGCCATAAATCACAAAACCATGTGTTTTTTAGGACTATCCATGGTTTCTGTGTTTTGTCTGACTATTCCATATGTGTATCTTTCCCAAAATACCATACCATCTTGAAATTATATAGCTTTAAAATGAGTATATATTGGAGATATATCTATATCTGTGTCTATATCTATCTATACCTATATCTATAGATTGTGTAAGTTCTGCCAATTTTTTAAGAGTGTTTGTCTATTTTGGCTGTTTTCATGTTCAAAAACAGTTAAGAACCAGACTATCAATTTAAGTTAAATTACACACACATGCACACACACATGAAAGATTCAGATTAAAATTGCATTCGGTTTGATATATATATATATATCTCAAAAATAGTTTAAGATTGGAATATTGTATAGTTCAACATTGGAAATATAGATATTCAATATTGAGTCTTTCAATAGATGAACAAGTTATAGCCCTCTGTATATACATTAAATTTGTTGCAATACTTTGTAACTTTAAATGCACAAGTGTGGAACATTTTTGTTTGATTTATTCTTAAGTAGTTGATAATGCTCTTACTGTATAGTCCATAACTTCCAGTTTAATAAAAAAGGAAATTGATTGTTGTCTCACTATTAAGCATAATGTTTATTGAAACCTGTTTTAATACTCCTTATGAAATTGTCAGATTAAGAAATTTCACGTTGTCAAAAAAAAGAAATTGCATGTCTCTGGTTTGGTAGAATTATTTTTTTAAATTATTAATAGGTTATGAATTTTTCTGAAGACATTCCTACATTTACCCACTTTATCATATTATTCTTTTTTTCTGCTAATGTGATAGATTTGTTCAATTTCACTATGTTAAACCATCTTCGTATTTTTTAAAAAACTTACTCATCATGTATCATCCTGTCTATATATTGCCAAATTTTATTTACTTATATTTTATTTAAGATTTTTGTATCTATGTTTATGAAAAAAACATGTTCTGTAACTTACCTTTATTGTAATGTCTTTGTCAAGTTTATTTTTAAGCTAATGTTATACTGTTCTTATAAAAGATTTGGAATCAGGATCTGTTTTGCAGATAGAGCTGACATAATTTACTCATAGATTTAAACGAAGTTATGAGACAGTTCAGAGTCAACAATAAATCCAAAATTTTCAGTATTTTAAAATGATGCAGATAAACTGGGTTGAGTTTTGTGAAGCCCTCTTTTATGTTTTTCTATTCCTTCAGTGAAATAAAGAGGAAGGTTATCAGCTAAGGGTGTCTGTGACAGTGTTGCTGATGAAGGTGGAGAAGTATGGCGTCATCATCTTGAAGACTGGTGAGTTCATTAAGAACTATGAGAGAATAATTATAGGGATGAACAATGAAATCCAAAATGTGTGTGGGAAGAAAGTCTTCAAGGTTAAGAAGTACTCCCATGGAATAGCTAAGCTTTATTTAGAGCAAAGAAGTGAAGTGAACATTGAAAATAGTTTTGAATATAGGGGATTTTGCTGACTATGAGTTAGTTAAATAGGCACAGTGAAAAACTTCGATATTTGGTTAGGAGGTTATGGGATTGTTCTAAGGGGTGTTCAGAATCATACATCTGGATAATAAATTACTTGAGAGTCTCGGATTCTGTGTTGATGGAGATTATCATAGACATGAATCATCATGGGATTAGTCCTTATGGTCTCTTCAAGGAAGAGAAATACTCAGTTTAAATTGCAGCTTCATTTTGGAGACTGATCTCTTTCTTTGTACTGATGAGCTGGACATTGTTGAAGGAATCAGTTTTGCCAGAAAACTGGGAAATCTATGCATCTTCTCTTTAACTTTGAGATGGGGTCTTAGTTTATTTGGATTACTATATAAAAAATTATAGAATAGGTGGCTTATGAACAACAAATTTTTTTTCTCTCTGTTCTAGAGACTGAGAAGTCCGAGATCAAGTGCCAGTACCTTCCAGGTCTGGTAAGGGCCTGCTTCCTGGTTCATTGACTGCCATCTTTTCAGTGTAAACTCCCCTGGTGGAAGAGAGGAGGAATCTCCCTTGGAGCCTCTTTTGTAAGGGTTTTGACCTTATGAACTAATCACCTCTCTAAAGGCCCCACCTCCAAATTCCAGCACATTGAGGATTAAGTTTCAATATTTCAATTTTGTGGATTCACAGATATACAGTCCGTAACAGATGGTGATGTTGAGGAAATGGAAACACTTTGTAAGATAGAGAATTTCTGTGGGGTTCATCCTAATATTGCTAGGTTGGGGACGCCTGGGTGGCTCAGTCGTTAAGCCATTGGCTCAGGGCGTGATCCCGGCGTTATGGGATGGAGCCCCGCATCAGGCTCCTCTGCTGTGAGCCTGCTTCTTCCTCTCCCACTCCCCCTGCTTGTGTTCCCTCTCTCGCTGGCTGTCTCTCTCTCTGTCAAATAAATAAATAAAATCTTTAAAAAAAATAACAATAATATTGCTATGGTTGGTGTTATGAAGGCAGGGAGTTAAGTAGCCTAGCTAGGACCTCTTAGCATGCTTAGTTACATAATTTTTGTTTATTCAAGTTGTTACATAAATTAACTTCAGGTGATGTATGTAAATCTCTCATTCTTAATCCATTAACCTACACATCCACTGATTTGTCAGTTATATATTATTTTTGTTTAACCAAGTTTTATTATATTCTGTTTCTGTAAAACACTTCTTTTTAATGTTATGCTAATATCGATCACTGTAAGTGCTGAAACTTTCTAAACAGTATTTAAGCTATGATTATGTCAACATTGTTATAATTAAACTCCAAAGTAAAGGAAATGTAATCAGACGCCACCAAATCTGTGCTACTTGGAAGTCTGTTTCAAGTATTTAGGGCAAATAAACTCTCATTATTTATATTTTATAAACTGATTGAAATAAAGCCATTCTTCAGATTATTTCACAAGTAGACCAAGACTATATTAAAAAATTCTTTATTTCTGTGTACTATCTAATCATCTTTCTTTGACAAAATATAACATAGAACTCCATATCATTAATATACTTTTATTTTTAATTCAATAATAGGTGAAATGAATTATAACTTATTTTTAAAACATTTCTCATAAAATTCTTCTACTTCTTGTTTTAATTTCTTCTTTTTTTTTTTAAAGATTTTATTTATTTATTCGACAGAGATAGAGACAGCCAGCGAGAGAGGGAACACAAGCAGGGGGAGTGGGAGAGGAAGAAGCAGGCTCCTAGCAGAGGAGCCTGATGTGGGGCTCGATCCCACAACGCCAGGATCAGGCCCTGAGCCGAAGGCAGACGCTTAACTGCTGTGCCACCCAGGCGCCCCTAATTACTTCTGATTTTAAAAAGATTATATCACAACTTACAAACTGGAGATTCTTCAATTATATTTCTAAGATTTCCACTGTGGAATCTCTTACTTCTGTTATATTGTATCCCATTCTTATTTTACTGAGAATAGTCCAAGGAAATCAATCTATATTTATTTTCTTACTTTTTGAATGTATATAAATTTGTTAAATAGTTTCTTTCTCTTATTATTTATTTTGAAATCATGTTAGGTTACAACTTTGTATAGCTATAGAATTCCTAATTCAGAATCTTCTTTCCCCAGAAATCTGAGGAATAATTATTGTCTTTTTGTACCTTGCCAATCCAATGTGATACCAATCTGATTTCTTGTTAGGTAACAACTTCTCCTCCTCCCTCTCCTTCCTCCTCCTCATCCTCATCCTTCTTCTTCTTCTCAATGAATTGACTTCTAAACTTTCATGAGGGTGGATCAAGGTATTGGCTGCTTTTTTGTTTATTATGGATACTTCTCTGTAGAAATCCTTTCACTCTGAAGATCTGGCCTTCATTTGGCCCAGGAACATGTTTTATTTCCTTTTCTTTCTTATTTTCTCCTTACCCTGTCTCTTCCAGTGCCTGCGGAATATGTTTTAGGTGATTGCTAAGCTTTCTGTATTCTCCAGCTGTTTTTTTGACGTTTCAATATTTTGAGTGTGTTGTCATAGCTTATTTTGATTCTCCCTACAACCTCCCAGTTTGCATCTCCCTGGAACTCAACCTAGACAATCGGCACCAGCCTTCTTGGCAGCTTTCGCCAGATGTCCTTTTATCTGTTTCCTTTATCTGTCAATATAATCCTACTTACTTTCAGTTTTCCAGAAATCCATTGATGTCTCTGGCCCACTAATGGATTGCTCTTTTGTTACTAGCATGGTCAAAGATTTTCTGTTTTTTCAAAACTGAATAAGAGGATTGATCTGTAATTCATAGGCTGTATTTTATTTGCATAATTGTATCTGTGTAATGATAGGTTGTACCACACAGAACAGATAAAAATACCTTTAAAATATGTCCATCGAATCAAAAACAAAATTGAATAACAAGAATTGAATAAACAAGAAATTATTGAAATAAGAGTACTAGGTATTCTTTGGGTCACTTTCATAATAGTGTAATATAACTGGAGCATTAATTTCACAATTCTAGAAAAATAGATATAATTCAGGGACTAGACAAGATATTATTTATTGATTAATTTCTTATGTTGTTTGTATATGTGAGAAATAAACCAGAACTGTGGTTATAAATTGAAACATTTCAGTCATTGGGTGTCTTTAAATGTAGACTGATAAAGTAGTAGCCTGTTCCTACTTAACCTCATCGATACCTATAGGGAAAGTCTTTTTGTTTTCTTGAAGTTTCAGTGGGACAAGTGAGTAAAGTTACTTATTATTGATATCCAGGGAACATATCTATGCATGTGAGTGAGGGTTTGTGTGTATATATGTACAAAAGTAAGTGTGTGAGCTGAGTTTGAGAGTTTAGAATTTCTTTAATTTAGGGAAAGTAATTTTAATAATTAAGTATTAAAATAACCTCTACTTTCACTTCTTTATCCAAGCAATATGAAATATTTAGTTTAAGCACTTTATTTTTGTATTTTTCGTTGATATGAATTAATTGTTTGATGAATGTGCCAACTCATCCACTCATTTTGGTTTTATATATGTGAGAAAGTGGTGTGAATGACAGGAAACAAAGGCCCATTTTTTCTTTAAAGGCACAACATTTTCCCATTATATGCTTAATCAATAGACTTACTGAAATAACACTGAACTTCAATTTAGTTTCTTTTGGAAACTAAACCTATCCAAGTTTACATTTCTTTCCTACACTGCATTATAGCCTGGAAAAGCAGCCTAAACATTTTCCTTAGTATAAAGTTATACAAATAGAGAGAGGAAAAGGTTGTTCAGGATGTTGGGAGCCCCATCTGACAGCCTCTTTCCCTACAGGAGATTGCCTGCATGCCATGATGTTGTCCACTGACTGAGGAAGGATAAATCCATATCAAGCCAAAAACCAAAACAAATCGTAAAATTAATACACTACAATCTCTGTAAGAAATAAATAATCAAAATAAGCCTTCATGGGCTTACCATGACTGTCTGATAAAAATAAAATTTTCATCATAGGTAAAGGGGGTTAAAAAAAAGAAAAGGAAAAAGTGATGAAAACAAAATGTGGATAGAACAATCTAACAGAAAAAGAAATCCAAGGACTATGTTTTGTTTTGTCATTTTTTTTTCTTTCTTAATACCTACTATGTTGGGAAAACTGAACTTCTTTAAAATCAATATTCAATTTAATATAGAAAATTGTGAAAATAACTTCCAAATATTTTCAAATTAATAATATAAGCTGATAAACTGATAATATCTTTATGTACAAATTTATATATGTATATTTTCATATGTACTTATATATAACACACATACATGTAGGCACATGCAAAAGCATCTTGTTTTCTTATTTTAATGACTCCAAGTTTTTGTAGCTTCTTCAGTGTATTTGGTATATCAGTGAAATTAATCGATTATAGTTAATCCTACTAAAATATGATTTTTACTCTACTTCTATGAATAGTGATATATAATTTATTTCTATAGTAATCAAAGTAAAAAGCATGTGTTATAATATGTTCAATTGCCTCATTAATTAAGTCCTCTTATAAAGAGCTGCTTTTGCAATTTATAGGACTAGAGACAATAAGTTAGTCCCTAAAAATTATACAAGAAAGTAGATGTAGTAAATATGATAGATAAAATTTACGCTTTAGCAAAACAAAAAAAAAAAGAAAGAAAAAGAAAAAGAAAAAACAACAAAGAAAAACCATTAAAATTATTCTTATTCAATTTTTAAAGATACATCAATCCCAATTGGGCCAGTCTTTAGTGTGTGTGTGTGTGTGTGTGTGTGTGTGTGTGTGAGAGAGAGAGAGAGAGAGAAATTGGTTGATATAATTAATAAATTCTACTCTATTGCTATATTAAATGTCTATTTCCTTCTTATAAAAATTTTCTTGTCAGAAAGACAAGTGCATTTGAAAAATCATGAGTAGAGGTATGTATTGCTATTGACTAAATAAATTGCAAAAACCAATATGTGTCTATGTCATCTTTATAAAGATGAACTACCATTTGACACAGTATTGGCATGGTATCACAGTAAAAGAAAATTATCAAAAAGTCCTTTTAAATCAACTTTAATTTTGTCAATAGTTTCTTAAAAATTCTCACAATTTTTTCTAAAATCTTCTTTTCCTTGGTGACTTAGTTAAAAATGTAAACTCTGCAGTTGTCTGGATTAAATCATTATGGTGATCATTTTGCAACATATACAAATATTGGATTCTTATAGTGTGCATCTGACACTAATACAATGTTGTATTCTCCATGAAGAATTTTTTATTCCACCAAAGTAAGTAGCTGTGAGTTTGTGTACTTGATGTAATTTTTTTGTGCATCCAATTTCTTATATCAAAAAAAAGGAATAAATACATGTATTTTAGGATTGCTCTGAAAAGTAAATAGCTTCCAGCATGGAAAGTACTTCAAACCAAGACAAATAAACATCCCATAGATATTGGTCACTATTACTTCTCACATGAGTCCAAGATGAACTTTTTTTCTCTCTTCCCTTATTCCCATTTTTCCATTTTTGAAAATATTTTTTTTTCTTTTCTGTAAATTCTTGCCTTCTCTATATCTATATTCTCTTGCCTTCTCTATATCTATATTCTCTCTCTGTTTCTATGTTCCCCTCACCCCCTCTCTGAACTTGCCTGGTAACTTCCCATCTCTGTAACTTAACAGGTTCTGCCAAATAAAGTGTCAGGAATCTATCAGGCAAAGACTGAATTTTTCTTAACTGGCAGCTTGAGAGGCCAAGGTTATGTATGACTGTAACTAGAGAACTAAAAATTATAGAGAAAGAGAAAACACCAATTTTCATTTAAGTAAATTATCCATATGTTGAAAGTATTACGTATCTTTGAGAATCACATCAGGTTGAAGGACAGCCCTTCTTTTTGATCACTTTGCTGCATTGTGAATTTTTCCAAAGGTCACATATAAACTAGATGTACAAATCATTCAATTTAATGTTCTTAGAATGTAAATAAATTTAGATTCTTTCCATTCTCTTAATTACTTGTACAAAGTGTCCTTATGTCAGGAATTTAAAAGGAAATGAAAGAAGTGTTTTTGAAATATAGGAAAATACAATTTTGAACCATGTAAGCAATTGAAATAAAGTAGTTTATTACTAACACATCATAGACATCATTTTTTAAAAGATTATGGAGGAATTAAAGATAAAGATACTGGGTTAAAGGACTGCATTAAAAATGCGGAACGCATTACCATTTGAAGCACACTTATCTTTGCTCCAAATCCTTCCTATAACTATCAGGTCTTAAAAATACATGATAACACTCAAAAATGCATTCATAATTTAAATTAACATAATCAGAACTTGAATTGGCAAATATTCAATTTTGCTTTTAAGAAATTTTAATTATTAACTTTAAAGGAGTTATAAAACTGTGGGACAATTTTCTATTTCAGGAACAATCAGGTAATCAGCTCCCAGTTATCTGACTAAAAAGTAAGTTACAAAGTCTTTTGTTTTCCTAATGATATATTTCATATTGCAGAAGGATAGTAATTTAGGTAAAAGTATAAAGACTTATAAGCAAAAGAAAATAGTCTCTAATATTGACCTTCCAAATTTAAAAGTATAACCTAAGCTAAGTTTTCCTTCTGTGTCTCAATATCATTGTTTGGAAAATGAAGGATTTGGTCTAGTGATTCTGAAACTTTCCATTCTCTTGGAAATAAGTAAGTTCTATTATAAGCTCAATTACCTCATTATCTTTGATGGTCCAAAGAAAGTGTGATTAGCAAATATATTAAAGGTTTTGAGTTGATTGTAGATTGGGTCTTTGATTAATTTCTCAACTGAGCCTGGTATCTAGAACAAAGTAGAGTATGGTAAGGCTTGTGAAGTAGGCATAAGGAATGGGAAAGCTTTGAGTCATGCCCTTAAATGTATTTACAGATTATGGCAAGTGTTGAAGATCCCAGATAAAGAAGAAATAGCTTTTCCTTAGGAATACTTAAAGACAACTAGCCCTTTTCATCAGTCCTTCCTATGGCCACTTCATCATAATGGTTTGAGCTAGGAATATCTGTCATCCAAGACACCTGTCACCTGTCCTCTGATTAGCCAGGAGGCTGAAATTATTTATTAAAAAAAACCCTGAAAACTAGTTTTGGTTATGGTTCAAATTTAATCAAAATAGTTTCCTGGAATTTGTCCACGTCCTTTTTTATTTAGTTTTTTTATCTTGAGACAATTTAAAATTTACAGGTGATGATTATATTGTTTTGAAATGTTCATGCATCATATAAAATGTGAACAAATATAAACAGAAAAACCCTCTCTGTGATAATACTAAGATTTACATTTTATTTAGGAGGTAGATTAGTAAAAAATATCCAAGATCTTTCTTTACTTTTATTCACTGTTAACCACTCTGGAGATATAAAATCACCTACCTATGGAAAAAAATCAGAAATTATTACTATCTCCCTTTTTGGTTGGTGTCAGGTGCCTTGATCAAAATATAGAGAAGATCCAAGATTTCTCAGATGGATGAGCTGGCCATGTCAATGCAAAATAATCTCGTACTTTGTTATTTTAAGGCAAATTTATTGAAGACTTAATGCCTACAACTTGAATTCTATAATAAGAATAGATAAGGCAGGTAGGAAATTCCCATTTGAGATAGAAAAAACTGCATATTAGAAATTCATAGTTAGAGCAAGATCCTGATGCAAATGTGGCTTAGAAACATAGGCTGAACAAAAAAATGTCAGGACTAGAGATAAGTATTTGACTGAAGATGTAAAAGACACTGAAACAATAATTGATTCAATTAAGGGGTAAGATGTAGCATGTAAAAATAGGATATAAATGTTACCTCTTCTTCTATAAAGGAATTAGAGGATAAGTGAAGATTTATAATCCTTTTAAGGTGATAAAGACAAACCTGATCTGACCTAAAGACAGTTAAGAATGAAGTCTTAGTTTGGATTTCCTTCTTGCCTTGACCAAAAGAAAAAAAAAAGTGATAATGAAATAAACATATGAAGAAAAAGGCATGAAGTTACTTTCCATGACAAAACCATGTTGTTTTAAAAAAAGAAAAGTAGAGAAAGGAGAAGGGGAAAAATAGGAAGAAAACAGGGCAAGGAAGAGTATTAATAAAATAATAGTACTTGGATTTCACAAAGACAGTTATAGCTTTTAGCACTTGCTTTAGTCAGAGTTCTCCAGAGAAACAGCACCAAAAGGACATGTGTGTGTGTGTGTGTGTGTGTGTGTGTGTGTGTAGAGAGAGAGAGAGAGAGAGACAGAGACAGAGAGAGAGACAGAGAGAGACAGAAAGAGATTGAAAGGGAAATTTATTTTAGGCAATTGGCTCACATGATTATGAAGGCTGGCAAGTCCAAAATCTGCAGAGTAGCCCAGCAGCCTGGAAACGTAGAATCCCAGGGAGGAACCGATGTTGTAGTTCAAGTTTGAAGGCTGTCTGGTAGAGAATTCCCTCTTGGAGAAGTTAGTCTTTTGTTCTACTCAGGACTTCAAATTATTGGATGAGGCCCACCCACATTATGGAAGACAGTCTACTTTATTCAAAGTCCATCAATTTAAATATTAGCCTTACTCAAAAAGCATCCTCTCAAAACATCCAGAATAATGTTTGATCACATATACGGGCACAATGACCCAGCCAAGTCGACTCATAAAATTCACCATCACAGGATAGCTTTGAAAGTAGACATATATTGGGGCACCTGGGTGGCTCAGTCTGTTAAGCGTCAGACTCTTGATTTTGGCTGATGTCACTACATGATCTCAGTGTGGTGACATTGAGTCCCATGTCCAGCTCTGCACTATGTGGGGAGCCTGCTTAGGATTCTCTTCTCTCCCTCTCCTTTTGCCTTCCTCCCCACCTCTTGCACACATGCACTCTCTTTCTCTCTCTCACTCTCTCTCTCTCTGAAAAAAAAATCAAATACATAAATAAATAAAGTGGACATATATTGAAAAAAGCTGAGTTGATGGCATCATATTGTCCTGGCTTTGCCTCTTACAAACAATGAGACATCAAGTTACTCCACTTCTCTGTTTGTTTCTTTTCTGTTGATGGTGACAATAATCCCTATTTCATGGTGTTCTCAGGACCGAATGGGGTAATCTTTATGTAGTCCCAGGCATGCAATAAGCAGTCAATAGAAGTGCTTCTCATTATATTATTAATATCTGTAATATTATCTACAGTATTATCATTATTATTATATTGAAATATGCCACTGCTTGACTTAGCCTTTCTTGGATGGACATTGAAAATGAAGCATATATTTGAAAGATGTTTCAAAAAGAAGAGATTAATAGGTATTTTGAAAAGAAAAATATATTAAAGTTTGATTTTTAGAATCAATTTACCTAAATTATTCAAATAAATCTGAGCAAGGCCATGTATGTTCTTTCCTTCTATGTGGACAATGATAATGTGTGACTTCTGAGTTAAGCATATTTGCTAGGCTTCTCTATCTTCCGAGGTATCAACATATCTCAAAGTATAGCAGGCAGTTATTATTTTAACCTTTATATTCTATCAACTTAAGGATTTCCTGATGAATAAAGATTTTTTCCTAAGTGTTTCATAACATTTAAGTCTAGAAATACCTGAAACAGTGGACTATTTTCATGAAATTCTCAAGATTAATTTCCTAAAATTCTCTTTCATGGCATTTGAGATATGGTACAAGAATCAGTGAAAAAGTAAGTTTTGTCAGCTTGGGGAAATATCTAGATATTAGTGTCAATTTATAAATATCTATTTTATTGACATTAGGTGATAAAACAATTTTAATACATGAGCATTAATATATGAACATTTTTTGTTTTATTTAATTAATCCTTTCTCTTTTGCATGTTTTCTCTTTAGCTTCATGGCTTTTATTTCCACTTTAGGTTTTTAAAATCCATAAGAAACATTGTATTAAAGATCAAAATACAAATAAAATACAATCTTGAGTAGAGATCCAACTGTATACAAGATCTAAACTTATACACTATGTGTATGTATGTGTGCATGCATCTGTGTTTTGGGGAAGTCTAGGTGGCCATTCTAGGAAGCCATTTAGCAGTACCTAATAAAAAATTAGTACCAGAAATATCTCTGGCAGATGCTCATGGAAATATACCATTGTTTGTGGTAGTAAAGATGTAGAAACTGTGTAGGTATTTATCATCAGTTGAATGGGTAAGTGAATGAAGATATATATCTACAATGCAGTACAGTGTAGCAGTCAGAATTTATAAAATTATGTCAAGTAGGTCAACGAAAATACAGGTATATACATATGTAAAACAATGTTGTGTACTTTTCTTTTTTTTTAAAGATTTTGTTTATTTGAGAGGGAGAGAGACAGCAGGAGCCGGGGGGTGGGGAGAGAAGGAGAAGCAGATTCCTCGCTGAGCAGGGAGCCGGAGGACGGGCTTGATCCCAGGACCCTGAGATCATGACCTAAATTGAAGGCAGCCACTTAACTGACTGAGCCACCCAGGTGCCCCATATTTTTCAAGTACCTCAAAAATATAAATTTTATCGACATCTTACTTAGTTGTATAAATTAGGATCATACAACCTGGAATAGTTGCCTTCTTTGCTTTAATTATCGATATTTGTATATAGAGAAAAGAGATTATCCTTGCTAAATATTGCTTAGCTCACTTTTGATTATCAATGCTACATGATATGAGAGAGACTTGATATTAACTACACCCTATACTATTAGGGGAAAAAAATCAAGTTCATGTTTGCTCTAGTCTGAAAATTTTGTTCATTTGAAATATAATTTCCAATCCTTTTGTTAATACAAAATCATTTCTTAAGAAAATAAGAAAAAAGTCTGCAGTCACCTTTTAATTTGTGGCTTAAATATACATATATATTTATATATATATATGTCTTTTACTTTCTATATATATATATGTTTTTTATTTCAAAATAAAGATATAGATAACAAAGAGACATATATTTTTATTTTGAAAGTAAAAAAGGAAAATCAAGAGATATTATGGGAGATGAAGAACATCATAAGCCCAACAGATGCAAAGTGTCTACTTAAGGACAAAGAAGAAAATTAGATAAAACAGAATATTATACAAATTACCAGGAAATAAAACCTTCTAAATTTCTTATTTAGAAGTAAGGAAAATGAAGCATCACTAAGGAGAAATTGCCTAGCGTAAGTATTTTGGCTTAAAAAAAAATTCTAATGGTAATCTGACTGCCCTTTACCTGGTGAAAGCCTAGAATGAAGTGTACCACTTGTCAGAATTAAAGGGGAATTTCAGTGCATTTAAATATTCTTAAAATTTGTTATTAAATCCAGAGGACTCTGAGTGCATATGAAGCCATAAAGAGTCCTTTTAAGGTCTTATAGGAAATAATAGCTTAATTAACTTTGTAGAATGGTAATATTTGGCCAGTTATCAAGGTTCTTAGGAACCTGATATTAAGGAGACCAAGGACATGAGTTCAGCCCTCAAGAAACTATGTTCTGTGGGCTAGACTATGTTCTGTGGGCTAAAGATTTCCTAATCATACTTCAGGGCATCTCTCTGGTTCATGCCACTCATCTTGGAGGATTGAACAAGGGAATCTGAATGAATATCTGCTATGAGAAATGAAAGATACACTGTTGGTGGGAATGCAAGTTGATACAGCCACTTTGGAAAATAGTGTGGAGGTCCCTTAAAAAGTTAAAAATTGAGCTACCCTATGATCCAGCCATTGCACTACTGGGTATTTACCCCAACTCACTACAGACGTAGTGAAGAGAAGGGCCATATGCACCCCAATGTTCATAGCAGCATTGTCCACAATAGCTAAATTGTGAAAGGAGCCAAGATGCCCTTCAACAGACAAATGGATTAAGAAGATGTGGTCCATATATACAATGGAATATTACTCAGCCATCAGAAAGATGGACGGGACTGGAGGAGATTACGCTAAGTGAAATAAGTCAAGCAGAGAAAGACAATTATCATATGATTTCTCTCATCTATGGAACATAAGAACTAGGAAGATCGGTAGGGGAAGAAAGGGATAAAGAAAGGGGGGTAATCAGAAGGGGGAATGAAGCATGAGAGACTATGGACTCCGAGAAACAAACTGAGGGTTTCAGAGGGGATGGGGGTGGGGGAATGGGATAGGCTGGTGATGGGTAGTAAGGAGGGCACGTATTGCATGGTGCACTGGGTGTTATACGCAACTAATGAATCATCGAACTTTACATCAAAAACCAGGGATGCATTACTTGAATCACAAACCCAGTTCTTTACTTAATTATATGATTAAAACTACTTTTTTTTTTTGCCATTTTATTTGAGCTGAAATAACTGTACTTTGAAAGACACAAAATTAATTATTGCAAGTAATAAAAAAATCTCATTAATTATCTTTGGGTAGATAATCTCCTTGATATTAATTTATATTTCAAATTACTGTGACTTCTATAATATTAATAAGAATTTACAGGAAAATGTGAAAGGTGTGTTGCCTCACCCATAATGTATCATGTGTGATTTTGTAAGCATTATTAAATGATATTAAATAAAAGTTATTTAAGTTATCTGTTTAGATCAAAAAGTCACACACTGGTTACCCAATCTTGTGGGAAAATAATGATATCAAAACTTGAATAACATCGTATCATTAAACATAATGCGATATAGAATATCAGTAATCAGAAATGCAGCTACATGAATCTGAAGATATCTTTCCCCATATTCCTATGCTGTCTTCATAATTACAATATTTTAAAATATTGAGAAAAATAAGAGATATTTTTATTTGTTTAGGAATTAGATGTCTTAGATAATCAAAGTTTCGCTCAAAGCCATTCCAGACACAGCCCCATCAAACAGCTTCTTAATGTGTTTTTGTATTTATCAAGAAGATTCAAGTCTTGTCATGGTCTGTTGAGCTGACTGACTTTAAATCTTGAAGCCTCGTGGGTTTCCCTCTGGAAAGGAAAAAGAATGAATTCAGTACGTACCTCCCTTGAAATCCAGCCCTTATGTCTAATAGCTTTAAAATTAGCAATGAGCCCAAGGGAGTCATTTCGTGCTGCTCCGAATGTTAAAGCATGAAAAGTCTTTTGATTTGAATCTTAGGAAGCTTAAAAATTTTGTTTTATCTTAATATCAATTCAAGACTTTAACTTTATTTTTAATTTGACAAATGTGAAAGGCACAATGCCATTTCTTGTCAACTACTTCCTACAGATGGTATACCATAAGAAACAAACTTCCTCTGTATAAAAAAGTCCTGAATGGACAGCTTATTTAGTATATATCTTTTTTTTTTTTTTATAAGAGCGTGTGAAGCTGACTCAAGTCAAGTAAGCTATATCCGTAAACACTCTAAACACTCAACCTTGACCAGCTACATCTTGGATGCTCAACTTCTATCCTGGTATTATAAACAGAGCCTGACTTCTGTAAATGACATGAACCTTAATAATATTTTAATGAAAATGGAAAGGTTATCACATTATTTAATGATTGTTAGGTTCAAGGCAGTGAATTTAATATATCACATATGTATCTTGCTTAAAATTTGTAATAGTGAGGAAACTAAAACAAAGAAAGTTTAAGTAACTGTCCAGATACTTACAACAAATGTGAGCCTGATCCTCTACCTGTAAAATGAAACCATCTGTATCTTCATGCCTGATTGTTATGAGGGCAAAATGAAATACTATGTATATACCTTCCCTGGCATGTAGTAGACACTCAAAGTGAAGAATAGTTGCATGGTGTTATGGTTATGGTGGCCATAGTAGGTGGGGTTGCAGATTTGAATTAGAATCTCTGTAACTTTGAAATCCCTTTTATCATCAAGTAATATTTTTTGAGAAAATCTGAGTTTAGTATCTTATGAGTAATATGGAAATTATGTGTGAGCTTTTGATTTAAATTTTTCATAAGGAATAAGAACAGCACTAAAATGGAAATTGGGCTTATTTTAATACAGCTGTAGTTTATGTGTTGTCTTATTGAAAAGAAACTTCAAAAAAGTTTTACAATTAGATTTATCTATAGTTAAATATGCTTTTCCTGAATTTCAAAAAACTGAAGATTGACTCCTAAACTACTGAGTATGGCCTAATGAATTCTTAGTGAATTACAAACTTTGCAAGTCAAAATGTGCTCTCATTCTTTTTATTTAATATCAACCATAATTAAATGTTCAAATCATGAATATTAAAAACATCTTTAAAAAGAAATGACTTTTCTAAAATAGAATACCACTTGAATCATACTGATGACCCAAAATAGTCTACCTTTTTTTTTTTTTTAAGTGCAGGTTGATTGATTTTCACTGACAAATAAAAATTACCACATGCTGATCTGAATAGGTAATGAACACAGGCATTTATTTAAGAAAGATAAACTGCCCTTTTTGTATATTAAATTTCTATGGGTATGTATTTTAATTGACATCATCCCACTTCTTGTTACCTGCCTCTACTTCCACCACCACCATTTGTTACTAAGCTTCATACATACACATTGTGCAATATTGATAAACTAAAGAGAATGTTTATGATTTCTCTCTTTTTTTTTTTCTGTGAAAGAATCAATTAAAAGTGGTATACAGAATTCCTTTTCATACCTAAGTTATATGCTTGAAATAGTCTCCTAATATTTTTATATTAGGGGTCTCTGGATAAATGGAACCAATACTATATATGTCTATGATAATGGTAGCTCATGCAACTGCAGAGGCTCAGAAGTCCTAAAAGCTGCAGTAAGCCAACTGGAGACCTAGGAGAATGAATGGGTAGTTCCAGGCCAAGGCCAAAGGTCTGAGAACAAGAGCTGATGTAGTGCTAGTGCCAGTCTGAACACCAGCAGGCTTGCCACCCAAGAGCTGATGCTTCCATCCCACTCCCAAGGCCAGAAAAGTTCAGAGTCTCCCCTCATGCAGTCAGGCAGGAGAAATATTCATCTTACTCAGGCTTTTGGTTCTATTAGGCCTTCAGTTGTTTGGATAAGGCTCGTTCACATTAGGGACTGACATCTGCTTTACTCAGTCTATCTATTCAAATGTTAATTTCATCCAGAGACACACAGAAATACCCAGAATAATGTTTGGTCAAATGTCTGAGCACCCCGAGATCCAGTCAGTTTGCACATTAAATTAATCATCACAATTTTTAAAGCTGTTTTTGATTAAACCCTTTGAGATTATTGTAAATTCCAATGCAATAGTAAGAAATAATACAGAGAAGGAACACCTGGGTGGCTCAGTAGGTTAAGCATTTGACTCACGATTTCAGCTCAGTTCTTGAGCTAGGGGTCATGAATTCAAGCCCCATGTTGGGCTCCATGCTAGGCATGGAACCTACTTAAAAAAATAATAGTAAATGATGATAATACAGAGAAATCCCAGAGATTTGCCTTCGCCCAGTTTCCTCTGGTGGCAACATGTTGCAAAACTATAGTGCAACATCACAACCAGGGTATTGACAAGTACAATGAAGACAATGAATATTCAAACAATAATCTCTCCTATTATAATTTTAAAGCACACCTACTTCCTTCCCTCCACAGTACTCCCAAATCTCTGTCAATTACTAATCTGTACCTATTTCTATAATTTTGTCATTTTAAGAATATTCTATGAATTGAATCATACAGTAAATAACCTTTCGCTTTAGCTTTTTCACTAGCATAATTCTTTTTTTTTTTTTTTTAAGATTTTATTTATTTATTCGACAGAGATAGAGACAGCCAGTGAGAGAGGGAACACAAGCAGGGGGAGTGGGAGAGGAAGAAGCAGGCTCATAGCGGAGGAGCCTGACGTGGGGCTCAATCCCACAACGCCGGGACCACGCCCTGAGCCGAAGGCAGGTGCTTAACCACTGTGCCACCCAGGCGCCCCCACTAGCATAATTCTGAAAATTCAACTAGGTTTTTGCATGTATCAGTATTTCATTCTTCATTCTTTTTCTTTTCTTTTCTTTTTGGGCAGAGTATTATTCCTTGGTATGGATCTACCACAGTTTACTCATCTATCAAAAGACATCAGAATTGTTTCAAGTTTTGTCTATTTAAAATAAAGTTGATATAAATACTTGCATCTAGGTTTTTCTTTGTGAACAAAAATTTTCATTTTTCTGGGATGAATGCCTAGGAATACAATTGTTGGGACATATGGTAGTTGCATGCGTAGTGGTTTTTTTTGTTTTATTTTGTTTTTTGTTTTTTTAAGAAACTT
Source organism: Ursus arctos (assembly GCF_023065955.2). Classification (NCBI taxonomy): domain Eukaryota; kingdom Metazoa; phylum Chordata; class Mammalia; order Carnivora; family Ursidae; genus Ursus; species Ursus arctos. Next base: position 22,598,928 of record NW_026622775.1, read on the forward strand.
TCAAATTGTTTTCCAGAGTGGTTGTGCCATTTTATATTCCAATCAACAATGTATGCATGATCTAATTTCTCTATACCTTAGCCAGCAAAACCTTAGTATGGATTGGTTTGGGTTTACCCTATTTCAGTTTCTGAAATCTGTAGATTTATGTTTCTTATCAAACTCAGTTGTCAGCCATAACTACTTTGACTATTTTTTTTCATCTCTGCTCTCTTTCTCCTCTCCTTAATGAAACCCAATGACATGACTGCTAAATATTTTGTTATAGTCCCACTGGTCGCCACAGCTGTTTTGTTTCTGTATTTTGTTTTTATGATAGTCTATTTTCTTTCTGTTATTCAGATTTGGTAAATTCCTTATTCTGTCTTTTATTTAACCTATTCTACTTCTTGTCTGAAACTTTGTATTTCTTTGTTGAGACTTTAATTTTTTTTCATTTGTTTCAAGTATGTTTATAATTTCTCCTTGAAATTCATGGTGGCTGCTTTAAAATCTTAAACAGATAATTGTAATATCTCTGTCACCTTGGTGCTGTTACTATTGATTGTCTTTTTTCACTCAGTTTCATTTAACTAGATTTTCCTGGTTCTTTGTGTCATGAATCATTTACAGTTGAAACCTGGACTTTTGTTGTTGTTGTTATTTGATGAGACTTTGGTTCTGCTTTAGAACGTACTTTCCATGGCTTCCTTTGGCATTGCTCGGGCAAAGGAAGTATGTGTGCCGACTCATAATGCCAGGTGCAGGTACAAGTCCTGACTCCGCATGCAGCTTTTTTCCCTGACACCTATGTGTAAGAGCTTCTCATTTCAGTTGGTCAGGGTTGATAGTGCCAGCAACCCATGAAGCCTCCAGTGACAACATGATTGTGGTGGCCTCATCACCACTAGGCAGTGGTGAAACTCCCTACTTTCCACTTGGTATTCACCATTCTGATACAGGTGAAGGGGCACCTAGTTTCAGCCTAGTTCACTCCAAAGAGTGAAAATCTAGGTTGTTCACATTCTTTGATGGTGTGTATGGGTATAGGACCATAGTTTTTCTGTGTTTGGCTGGAGAAGAGCAGTTATTGTCGAAAAGTTTTCTGTCTTTCTAGGCGGCCCCTTTTCTCTTCATTTGGATAGAGAGAGCAGTCTTTTGTTGGGTCTTATTTTGGTCCATTCTTATTGGTGTTTCTGAGTTTCTGTCTTCTTGTGCCCCAAGTCTGGAATATTTGAGGCAAAAAGGAAACCCAGAGAGCCACAACTATGTTGTTTCATGGATCATGAGGTCTCTAGTAGATCTACATTCTTCTTTTCATCTTGCAGATTTTTAATTTTTTTTGATATTTGTTTTATATATAACATGCATGGTTTTTAGCTGTTCTTAGCAGGAGAAATATGGAAAAAGATTATATCTACTCCATCTTTCTGGGAGCAGCAGTCTGCCCTAATTGTTTTATTTTTAAAAAATTCTGAGATCAAATGATCAAATTATGAAATGAGACATCTATGTAAACAAGAATTAAATATTCTTAAAATCATGGAGTGTGCACTCTCTCTCCCCCCTCCCCCCCATATATATAGCTGTGCTGATATATCATTTGCTCTTCTTTATCCATCTTTTTATATTCCCAAGTTGCCATACTTACATTTACACCCATATCTATATTTATGCTCATACCAATTACCTTCTCATCACTGTTTATAGTAAAATCTTTCCTACTTCCTTACCTATATAGGTCAAAAGAGAAATCTAACTTTCTTTTGTATGTGGCTTCTTTAATATATCTTTGCTTTGTATTTGAAACCAATGTAAATCCAGGTCATTTTGGAATTTGAAATACATCAAATGTTACCTATAAATTTGAATTTCTCAGCTATTATTTACACATTTAATAACTATCTATTAACATCCATTTTAACAAGAAATTATGCTATGAATTGGATATTGGTGGCATATAAGACAAATGTGGTCTTATTGCCATGAAATATATATATTATTGTATATACATGCACATTTTATATTCTTTACCCACCAATACCTTCCTGTATAAGTGTACATGCACACACACACATTAATACACAGAGTAATACAATTCAGGTGAAAATGAATGTTCTAGTAGTCTGTTATTTGCCAAGGTTGGGAAGGGGCTAAGTTAAAATGACAATTTTCTTTGGTTGACTAAAGGGCCAATTAATACTGTCAACTCCATTACTTGGAATATTTCATAGTTTCTGGCTCTGAATCTCTCTGGCTTACCTTTGTCTGGTTTCACAACAGAGCATGTTTCAGAATATCTTCATATTTTTTAGTGCAACTTGAGGATGCATGACATTTTTAATGCAAATGAGATCACTAACACATTCTCCCCCTCCTCTCTCTCTATCCTCTCATTGTCTCTGATTCACTAGTGATATGGAGCTGTAAAATAAAGCATGTTAAGGATAATTTTTTCTTAGTAAGATATAATATTTGTTTAATTGTGTAAGTAATCTTTTATTCTTTCTCAATGAACAAAATTTTGAGATATATTTAATTGAACACTTTTCTAACTCAAAAGTCAATCATATAGATTATAGATTATATGCTTCTCAAGGACAAAGGTTATCCTTCCTTCACTATTTTTTTATAATAATTTTTTATTATGTTATGTTAGTCACCACACAGTACATCCTTAGTTTTTGATGTAATGTTCCATGATTCATTATTTGCGTATAACACCAGTGCACCCTTCTTTCACTATTTTATCACCAGGTCCAATCACTGTGACTCATGCTCATTAGAGGATGGTTGAGTGAAGAACTGAATGTCAAGAAGTCAGCCAAGGTCTGGTGACAGAGTGTTCCAACTGCAAAATGTCAAAGACATAGAAAAGAGAATGATGAGCAAGAACCAAGTATGTAATATAAGGACAGAGAGGATGAGATTATAGGAGAAGAGCTTAGGAATGAGCCTTGGAATGTTTCAATATTTTCAAAAATGCATTAAGCACACAATAGTTCTCAAAAAATTTATAAGAATTAACACATTTACTTAAAAATTATTTAGAGAAACATGATTTACTTTTAAATCACTTTGTTTATGTAAGTAATAATAAGCTAAAATACAGAAGCAATCAGCCAACCCAAATTATACTGGTATGTATATGATTGAGTTTAAATATTCCATGTTTGTTTCTTAATAACACTTAAGGTCTTCCAATTATATTAATAACTTTTCCAAAAGGAATAATAATAAATGTATACTGTGGGGTTCTTCCTTTTTCATTTCTTGTATGTTTTTATATAAATACAAGTGATGCTCTGAGTCTGTTGGAGACGGAGTGGGAGGGCGTTGACAATGCCTGGCGCAATGGTCTTTATTGTATCTCTTCGTGATCCTTTCCTTAGGTTGACTGGTGGGGATGGGGCACGAGGTCACATTCTTATCTTTCTGCTGTGCCCTACACTTACTCTACTCAGCAGGGGAGTTGAGAGGAAACAGATTTCTGCCTGAGAGTCTGTCTGACCTGCTGTGTTTTTCCAAGGAACAAAAATAGGTGTTTGGTGTCACAGTGGTCATGAATGGTCATGGAATTCTGAGATAAAGGACGAAAGGAAGGGACATTTCTTGTTGGGATTTATCTCTAAAAAATTAGTGCTAGAGAACCTTTGTAAAATATTAATATGCTACTAAAATTAAATCACACATTTGTAGTTTTTAATCTCAGTTGTCACTTGAAACTACCACCTTTCTCCCTGCCGGGCTCTGAGCTCTGATGTTTCGGCCTTTGATATGCTCCAGCTGCAGTCTCGACGCCTGGGCAACTTGGAAGTTTTAAAACCTTCTATGATCTTGTGATACATTTTATCAAAAAATGACACTTGTGCCTCTGAATTAGCAACCCACTGGCACTCTTTCACATTTCTTGAATGGCTGCTGGTAATTCTCACAATTGTAAACTATTTGGTGCAGACTTAGGTTGTTAATAGCTTTCCTTTGACTACTTTTTGATTCCCCTTGATTTTTAAAGAATTTAGTTTCCTATATAACAATCAAGTTGGAACAAAGACTACCAAAAGGTGAGAAGTTTAATACATATTGCATAAAGCTTGAGGGTCTCAGGTCCATAATACTGTTGAAACTGAAAGTATTATAATTCTTTATGAGTGGGTTGGGGTCACTGATTGATGGAAGTTGATTGTTAGAGCTGTGCCTGTTCAGTTTCCCAGTTTCTGGGATTTAGCCTGTCACCTATCTGATTTCTTATTTTAGGCTATTTGTGGCCAGTAAAACTCCACTTAGAAAGCAAAAGAGAAGAACGGCCCTGTTATTTGCAGTGCTGGGCTAAATCAGAAATGAAAACATGTGCTCTTTGTCTTGTCTCATGTTGGCATTTGTGCTAATTCTCCTCAGAATAACCGGAACTTTAATGTCATTCTCTTCTGCTGTGACATGATACTTTATGGGAACTTGCGTAAAGAAATAAACACCAGATCTCTTCACAATGAGTGCGATGCATAAATAACTATTTGTAGCCTTAGAAATTAAAACTACAGGTCTCCATATTTTCATTGTCAGGAATTTCATCTCCTCGGGCGGTCTTTTTTTCTAATTTGGAAGCACTGCTGGTAAATCAGTGACTTTTAAATATGGCAGTCCATCAAGAGGGATAAGAGAAACAAGATCTCACTTTAGAGGGAAGGGATCTAAATGACAATGCTGAAGATAGATAGTGTCTATCACTAGGTTCTGCTGATCTATAATCCAAGCAAATACCATGATCAGATTCTACCACTCCTTTGAATGTGAACTTGGAAATTGTCTTATAACTCCCCCCTAAAGCATTAGTGATCTGCAACTTTGAAGATGCTAGTAAACTGCAGTGTTCAGGTTAATTTTTACTATGAAATCTTTCACAGAAATAAGCATCATGAAGCAAGGTTTGGTGGTGACACATACTTGAGGAAGAAAGGAATGCTTCTGATCTCAAAGCCTCATAATGAAGATGAGAAATGGAAATTGAGAAGGTTGACAAAGAGGATCAAGATTAAGAGATATTACCACTGTCCAACCATAAATAAATTATAATCCCACCTATAGTGATAATTCAATTTCTTTATATCAACAAAAATAAGCAAAAACTTAGAAAAAAGCTTTTGCACTCCTTGCTCACAACCCTTCATATTTAATTGCTATCCATAGCTATAGAATCCTCCTATTTAAGTTAAAATTGTGCATATGTCTCTGGCATAAAAATGGAGGAAACTCTGAGGATTGCAGGTTGCCACCCTCAACTTCTTTTTCCAAATGGAAAAATCAATAGCTTTGGAAAGAGGATTCAGGGCTTTGTTCTTCAATTGAAATAAGGCTACTATACAGTCAAAAAACAAAAAAACAAAACCAGAGATTTAAGAGATCAGGATTATTTTGAATTATTTTAGGAAAATGTCTGCTATTCTTGGTTAAAGCACCTCTAAAGAAAGATACAAGATTTTTAAGTAACACTATTTTCTAACACTGTCTATACATCATTATTCTCCACAATTAATGAGAAGATTATCAGTGATAACTCATGTACATTTAACTCAGGGCAACAACACAGAGTTTTAAAATACATCTTTTAGGCTTACAACGGTGCTTTCCAATCAATGGCAGTATTTGCAACAGCACGAGATGTACATTTCAGCAGTCAGGAGAAATATCTCCAGTGTTAGAGAAGCATTACAGAGACAGATAGAGACAGTTTCAGAAGGAATCACTATGCCAGCTTGGTTCAAGAAGAGTGGAGGTTGCTTTCCAATCCAACGCCATCTCGGGCTTGTGACAGTGAGTATTTGGAAACACTTGGATATTTTTTGTGTGTGTGTTTCGCCAGGAATCATCTTTATAAATGGGCTTCTTGAGTAGTTCTGCTACATTTGTACCTCAAATCTGAATTTCAGACAGAGAGGCAACACAAAGGGAAGGTTGCATAAAAACAGAGAGAGCTTTTATTTACACCCTCAATATCACAATGGAAAGATTCAATTTTCATTTCAAACTTTAAGAACATGTAAAATATTGTTGTAATTTCTCCCTTGTCTCCAATAAATATTACTTTGTAATCAGTTTCTCATCCTAACTTTATTCACAATAAATGGCACTTGCCTCCTTATCAAAAAAGATTATGGTATGAATTACAACTGAATGCTAATAAAAAATTACTTCATGAAATGTAGGTTGTTCTTTAGAGAAGCAAACATTGTAGTTGTGGATGAGGTTTTAAGCTTATAAATGCAATTTAAATTGCAAATGTAAACTATCGGAAGGAAACACCTGTAAGTTTTCAATCAGGCATCCACTGATTTTTAACCAAATCAATAAATTGTACCAGGACAATGTATTTGTACCACCCAATCAAAACAAATACGAACTATCTTCTTATTATCATAAAAGCAATAAAAAAGGCTTGCACAGCATTCTTCTCTTAATTTGTCTTTCACTCTGCACCATAAAGATAACAAAGTGCTGCATTTCCAAAGAACATATTGTTTTACGCTGTATGTTTTTCATCACTGAAGTCTAGAGAGTATTGTTTTTTAATTTGCTGATGGAATCCATCAATTAGAATTAGTTTAAATGTTGTGGGAGGATAATGACAATGGGTATGAAAAAGAAGAGGAATGCGTAGTATGAATTAATGGTGCTTTTATGGTGCTTCTCATTGGATTCATGGCTGGGCTTATCTGATGAGTAAATAACTTATGGTTATGTCAAAGCTGGCAAAGGAGAATGTGGTTGCAGTCATCTGATTAGAGACATTCATGTAAGAAAGATGGAATCAGTGTCTGTGATTAACTGTTATTAAAGTCTTATATATGAATATCATTTTTTAAATTGCTGACATTGTCTTTAGTTCCTTGGCCTCAGTGTCAACTAAGCAAAGTTTTTATTTCTGTCTGCCGCTAACAAGCTGTATCACTTAGAAACATTCTCTGTGGTGAAATTTACATTTTCCCCTACAAGAAAAAAATCTTTACGTTTTCGTCCATCTTTAAGGCTCTATGATTCCAGTCATTCTAACGTGTAGTGATCCAGGTGACCAAAGTTCACTACGTTCAAGTCCTAACCACAAGTTGACTGGCCTGAGTGACGTCATGAAGATGCGCTATTCATTACAAGGTAGATTGATCTGATTTCCATGTGGCTCTCTAAATTGTAAGCTTAGACAGCTGTGTTTGGTGGAGTTTGGAGTGAAGCTTAACACTACCAATTTTACATATTTTCCCACTGGCTTCTGTTCTGAACCAGAAAAGTTATCAGCAATAATTAATATGATAAAAATAATTCTTGCCTGCCACACATAATTGGCCCACAAGTGTGGGTCAGGGTAGGATGTCTTGGATACTTTGTCTCTGAGACATGAATTACTGAAAACTCAGTATCATTGGGGAGCAAAATAATGAAACTTGGTTTTGGAAAGATAAGATGAGAAAAAACCTAAAATGCTTAGTCATCCTCTACAGAGGGTCTAGCCTAATATAAAATATGTTTTTGTATAGAGCCTTTCAGCTTGGCCAACAAATAGAACAGAAAGGAACATGAGCAAAATCTTATCTAAATTCAAAAAACAAAAATTAGATGCAAACATTACTATTTTTCATTTATTATATCTTAGCACAGGCCTTCTGTGAGCCACAAATAGTCTTTAATTCATAACCTTGAGAAAATAGCTTATAAATATAAATGAAATGACTATATGGTGGCATTTAACAAATAAATTAGATCATTATTCTGCATTTTTATATAACATGTCAATAATATTTAAAATCTACTATGAATTGTGCCATTATTTTAGGAAAAAATAGCAAAGTATCGTACATTTTAAATTCATCAAAATAAAGAGAAAAATATTTCTGTTTCAACCAAGTATGGCAGCATAATTAAGTCAGTCAGATTGAATTAAAACAGCTAAATTAACTTGAAGCCCTTTCTGCCATCCGCTGTAAGTCTGCAATTTTTAATTAATGTTTAAAATGCAGTTTGCTTGTAGTTGATATTTAATTTATAGCTATAAACAAAATATGTAAGTTTATGGTAATTTGAATATTTTCCCCGTGAAAGATTCTTTTGGCCTTAAAATGATAGAAAATGAATACAAATACAATTTAGGTCTTTTATAATTAAAATAAATGTTTTGCTTTCTTGTTGTTTTACTTTTAAGTAAATTAAAACTTAATATACCATAAACCCAAATAACTGGGGTATTAATTGTCTTTAAAATGTGACTCCACAGCCTATGGAGTCTGAGCTAAATGGTGGCCAATTTCCCAAGCATCAATTTTGAAATTCTTTGGTAATTTCATATCATATTCCATAATCAATTATGAATAAAATGATGGGCCCTTAGGGGAATATAAATTCATCAGGGTACATAGAATATAAAATCTGGGCCTTGTTCCTTTGAAAAAAGGTCTATGAATTATTTAGATACTTATTATAAAAACTTCATTGTAAGCAAAATATAGAATTCAGTATTAAAATCTACATTTAGTTTATATATTTTAAAGGAAACATGACATCTCGCTGTATCATAATTTTATACATATATGCTAAATTTTTTATATGTAGGAATAAAGAATTATTTTTGAAAGAAATTAATCTGTCTGGAATTTTAATAAAATAATTATAGAAAAATCAAATGCTCAAAATCAAACTGAAAAATGAGCTTATGGCTACATTATTGATTTATTGTGCTATTGGAATCTGTGAAATGTAAAATAAAAGCATATGGAAATCTTGTTTGAACCAATTAACAGTCTTTAGAAAACACCAAGCAACCTCTCTTTTTATATTATAGGAAATATTAAATTTTGCTGAAGCAATTCTGCAGTGAATGAGATAATATGCTTTACGTGCTGTTCTTTCTTTTTTTGGGAGAGAGAGCACGTGCAAGGGAGAGAAAAGGGGTGGGTAGAGGAGAGGCAGAGGGAAAGGGAGAGAGAGAATCCCAAGCAGACCATGCATAGAGCCCAACGTGGGGCTCTATTTCATGACCCTGAGATCATGACCTGAGCCAAAATCTAGAGTCAGAAGCTTAACCAAGTGAGCCATTCACGTGGCCCCCTTTTTCTTTTTGAGATTTTGTTTTTAAGTAATCTCTATGCCCAAAGTGGGCTTGAACTTACAACCCTGAGATCACTGAACCAGCCACCCTGTTATTTCTGTTTTTTAAAAAAATTTATACAGTTTTCATTCACTCCTGGGCCTGTTGAAATAGTTATTGGGCATATTAACTGATCTTAATATGCAATTTGAGTGGAATTTTCAGTTAGTGTTTCCTGGGTCTAAATATTTACCTATAAGTAAATATAAAAATATATCTACAAGATAGAATTGATAAATACAGGGTTTACTAAAGTGTTCTTATATTAACAAGCTATATATTAAGGATACCTGACAAGGCAGGGGTGGGGGTACTTGAAGTATGCTGATCAGTTGAAGACTTTCTGAAGAAGTAGCATTTGATCTAAGTTCTTAAGACTGTGAGGGAGCAAACTAAGTGCACATCCAGGAAAAAGCAAAGGGAATAGCCAATGCATGGGCTCAGAAGCTTGAAAGGCCTTGTAATGATTAAGGAACAAAAGAGACCCACGGGGACCTGTGAGCTGAAGACCAAGGAAGAAATGAGTTTGGGAAGGTAGTCAAAGCCCTGATGACAGAGGGCTCTGTAGGTTACAGGAGTCTGAGTTCTTATTCAAAGTGTAATGAGAAGAAATAAGAAATTTTAACCAGTTCTGTGATGGGTGGGTGGGATGGAGGTGGTGGTCAGTAGTTATTGGAGTTATATTTTCAAAAGAGCTACTGGACAATGGGTTGTAGTGAAGTTACAGATGAAGAGAGAGTTATGAAACTCAAAAATGGTTAGATAGATATCTTAAGATAGTTAATATTTTACTAAAAATTTCTATAATAATAGCATTTTATAGCACTATGTGTGAGATCCCATTGTCAATACTTCCCATGTACAAACTCAGTTTTTATAATAGCTACATGAAGCATCCCAATTATAACAGGTGAGGCAAATAAAGCACAGAGAGGTTAAGGAACTGCCAAGGTTTATACAGCTAGGAGGTGGTAGAATTAGGAACTGAACTTATAATATTTAATTTCAAATTTAATTGTATGTGATTTTTTAAAACTTATTTTCCTCCTAAGCATGTTAGATTCTAAAATATTGCTAAGCAAAGACTGGCTTTCCCATTCTTTTCATATACAGCTGCTTAGTTTACAGTTCACTATCTCAGATATAGGCTAACTATGCCACGTAAAAAATAAGGACCATGAACTTTTTCTTTTCCCAGATACACCACCAAAATTAGAGCTCAATAAATACTGTTAAATGACTGGTATGGTGACTAATATAACAAAATAAAAATTATAAATGACTGGTTGAATATGCAGTCAGCCAATCTACCTTAGAAGTGTCTTAATGACGTATAGAGATTTAGATAGCTCAAAATATAATTTTGATATTGGTGTTTTGATTGCTTTTTGCCTTGATATTAATTGAGAAAGTTAAATATATTTAAGTTTAGTTTATCATTTTAATTATAGACAATTTCTACAGATAAGAATATCCTAATTTTATAAAAGAAAAATTAAAGGGCAGTCTAACCTACCTGAAGGTTTGAAGGCACAAAACAGTTAAAAACAAAAAATAGGGGGCACCTACTGTCTCAGTCTGTTAAGCTCTGCCTTCGGCTCAGCTCATGATCTCAGGGTCCTAGGATCCAGCCCTGTATTGGGCTCAGTGGATATCTGCTTCTCCCTCTGCTTCTGCCTCTCCCCATGCTTGTGCTCTCACGCTCTCAAGCTCTCCCTCTTTCTCAAATAAATAAATAAATAAAATCCTAAAAAACAAAACAAAACAAAACAAAACAAACAAACAGAAAAACCCCAAAAAGTAGCAAGTGTGAGTTGGAGTATGAAGGTAAAGAAACTTTTAGATATGTGGCGTGTGAATTTGTACAATCACTTTGAAGAGAAATTGGAAATAACTATAAAGTTGAAAATATGCCTGTCCTTAACAAACAATTCTACATGTACTAAGTATATATATACACTTATGTACTAAGCATAAATATATACACACTCTCACACACACCTATGTACTAAGTATAAATATATATATTTATATATTTTGTGTGTCAGTGTATATACACATATATAATAAAAATATTCTAGAGAAAATTTTGATCATGAAGAAGAGATATTCACTGCAGTATCATTGACAATATATAAAAATTAAAAACAACCTAAATGTCCATCAGTATGGGAATGAATACAAAATTGTAATTGAATAATACAATGGAATAATTCATAATAGTTAAAATAGATGTATCTATATATCTGTCAGCATGGAAAGAAGAATGGTGAATTAAATAAGATTATTACAAAAAGATTCATAAATTTAAAAAACCTGTATTAAATATTAAAATACCCCCAAATAATAATATATATACTAATAATAATGATATATGTTATTTAAAATAAAGTAAATGTAGAAAAAAAAATGAAAAGAAAGTATGGCTTCAACCCAGGGTAAAGTTGACCTCTGAGAAGGATGAAGGGGATAAGATAACATTAAACATATTTTATCATTTCATTTCTTTACAAAAAATAACATATAGTAAGTATGAGAAAAATATTAACATGTTAAAGGGTGTGAAGATATATATATTTACATTATGAAGGTTCACTGTGTTTGCAATATATTGCAACTGAAAATTCTTCCACTTTTCCCAAATCAACAGAAAATATCAATTTGATGACTTGATAAATAGATTCAAAGTGTTGTGGACATGCAAACACTAAAATCTGGTTTTGGTTTTCTTTAATTTAGTTTTTCCTTTTAAAAAAGTAGTATATATTTTCTTATTTTATATGTATATTTATAGAAACCCATGATTCAGAAATTCACATTAGGAAACATGTCAGTACTCTCTATGTTAGATAATTTATAAGATCTGTCACAGACATTTTTTTAAAAGATTTTATTTATTTATTTGACAGAGAGACAGCCAGTGAGAGAGGGAACACAAGCAGGGGGAGTGGGAGAGGAAGAAGCAGGCTCCCAGCGGAGCAGGCAGCCCGATGCGGGACTCCATCCCAGGACTCTGGGATCACACCCTAAGCCGAAGGCAGACACTTAACGACTGAGCCACCCAGGCGCCCCTGTCACAGACATTTTTTAAACGAGAATATTATATTCATAAAAGGAGTTATCCAAAGTATTTACCCACTCTTAAAATTCTATGATGCCATAATTACTCTCCCATGCAAGCACTCCAGACTGGTCATGCCAGCCTCATAACTTCCATATAAATTTAATATTATTGTTAGCAATACAAGTAGAAAATCTAAGGCTTAAAGAGATTAAATAACTTGACCAAGTTCACAAATCTAGGAACCTATATCCATCTGATTCCAGAGTCTTCATCCTTAGCGACCATATCACACTGCCACACAAGCAGAAGCCTGCTGAAATTGTTTGGTTCACTCAGATGTGTGCAATTAATATATCATCAAAGTGTATTTCTTAGCCATCTGTGTCCAGTACAACTCAAATCCTGTTCATGTCTACTAACTTAGTAACCCATTCAAAGAAAGTGGCTAAAGCAATTTAAACTTTTCTTAAATATCAGATTAATGCTAAGGAAAACTTAATTTTGAAAGGAAATGAAAGCTAAGTAATACATCTGTACAGCTGGATTTAATTAATATTCACATGATACCCATTTTAATTTGAGAAACCAAATGGAAGAGAATTTCTCAATATAATTAACATTTAAAAATATGCTTTTTATTAATATCTGAATAGTTGCAAGATTTAAAAATGTCAATATTGCTTATAATACAATCCACTTTTAAAATGCAGCTATTTACATTGTACTATTGTACTAAAGATATTTTAAGGAGGATCAAAGAAAATGAAGAGAGATTAAAAGTTTATACAAAAATAAATATAAAGGTTATCAGGTGGATGATGTAGATATATATGCATATATTTATGTATGATAAGAAGCTATAATGTTCTAATGTCATTATTTTCATTATTCATTAAAAGCCTGATACTATAAGAATATATCATTATTTGTAATAATTTATTGTACTATTTCATATGTAAATATAAATAATACCGTATTGAAATTCACTTCCCATTTATAGACAATATAATAAATTAATATCATAATTAAAATGAAACTAATACATATATATCTGAAGTATGTTATATTTGGATTCTTAGAAAAGTAATTGCATTTTTCAGAAAATAATGCTTTGCTTATAGCTATATAAAATAATAATCTGAAGATAATTTAACATTTATAATATTGTTGTTAAAGATATATGATAAATTTATACTGCTTCCCTGAAGTTGAGTTGTTCTGTTTGTTTTTCTTTATATTTATTTTTAGACCTTTTTTTTTTCATCAGAAAGAGATTTGTGGTGAAGCATTATTTATTTCCTCTTGTCTGGCAGTTCAATTTACAGGTAGAACACTTAGATTGGCACATTTCTCTTTCCTTCCCTTGTTCTCATTAGCAGGGAGTCTTAATCTCCTCTTTCCTGTGCCTTTCTGAATAATCACACTATATCACTATCCCAGTGGGATCTAAACAAAGATTGAGTAGAAAATTAGGATCACAACCAAGTAGGTTTAAGAATAAGGTCATAATAATGAAAAATCAATAGAACATACAAAGAGGCATTTTAAAATCAGTTTGATGCTTGTTTGTGTGTTGTTTATGTTACAATTTCCATGATTCCACTACTTTTCAGTTGAAATCTATGGCAATATAGTCCATTTTCCCTCACTATAAAACATATCATACTGGGCTCTCTATGCCCTCCAAAATTGATTTCAGTCCTCCTGAACCTGGTCAGTACTATTCTTCATGATCATAAGGAGTCCTACTGTGCTTATAAATGAATCTATTTATGTACAAAGAACTGTGGTGACCTGTTCTAAGTCATGTAATCGCTTTTCATTCTTCTTGCCCTTATTCAGATAGGCATGGGTAAAATAATATAGAGAAGATGAGTTTTCTTCATCATAGTTAGGCTGACATTCAAATGCCTTGGAGACTCCGGTGCAGCCATGTGGAGTGAGAGATGATGTACCTGAGTAATGACATCCTGACCCACTGCCAGCCTAGGTATTGATATTATATAGGAGGTGCCCAGCTGGATGTGAGAGAAGGAACAGACAAGCTTAAAGAGGGTGAGATGTGCAGCACTGTGCAAGCGTTTCTGCTTAGTCATCCAGGAAAGCAGGAATTGTTTCATAACACAAGTTGAATAATGCAAAGCCTTCCATGAAAATCAAAACAAAGTTTTATTTGATAAAGTGTTTATCTAGCATTTACATTTTAAAGACTACGGATATTGTAAGAAAGTCAAGTAGGGGCAATGGAAACCAGACAGTGAGGAACAAGAACATTGCAGAAGAGGGGTCACCAAATTTGAAGGAAGAAAAATGCAGTTTTGATTATGACCAAGTACTGGCAAGCAATGATTAGTGGCTGTTTTCAGTTCTTCAGGATGGATGGTAAAATCTTAGCAAATTGAACTCTAAACTTGTTAATATTTGAATAAATATTTAGCTATATGGTAAGCAGCAAACTAAGTATTTTCCTTGAATTATCTTTTTTGATACTCAAAACAATCCTATGGTGGAATATAGAATCTCCAGTTTTAAAAAAAATGGAAACACACCAGAGAAACAAACAAAAAAGTAGTAAATGGTTGAGTCACAAACCTATTCTCAAAGTCATTAAATCATATTATCTAAAAATATAGTAGAATCAAATCAAATCCCTCTCAATTTACTGTGTGTGACTTGAATGATAAATAATATATAGTCCTAATTGGAGAGTAAGGATACAGTTGTATTTACCCATATTTTTGTCATCTAGATGAAATTCTAAATTTAAAGAACTCTCAGATTTTGTTTTATATCTGTGTATCTATTAATATCTACAACTTGGCTAGCTTTACTCTACCTGGAAATAAAAGCCAAAATTCTATGGCCTACAGTGGAAAAACCTGGCAAATAGGTCTATCCCCTGATAATTTTATTCATCGCTCATTCATTTATGAAACAGTCTAATCATATAAAATACTGTGAACCATAAAAACATGGTTCTTCTGATCATGGATATTATAGAATTTTGAATTAATGAAAATTAATTACATCTGGGTGTTCAGTTAATCTTACTAGTGCATTACCATCTTCATACAGATTGAAAGCACAAATCCTTCAAAACAAATTCCTCCTTTAGCAGATCTATCAATGCAGGTAGGGGAACCAAGTACGCAGAGATTGTAGGGCCATAGAAAAACTGTCAATATTACTGAAAGGAGAACCCAAAGTTATAACTTACTAACAATGAAATTCACTACAGCCATCGAGATTGCATTATTGGACTGTATTAAGTACACACTGGGGAGGCACTGAAGGACCTCAGACTGAAGGGCTGAGAACTTTCCACTGTGGCCCTCTCTTGTCTTTAGGCCCTGCAGCTGTTCCTCTCTATCCACATTTGTTTCTGACATTTGGTCCCTGACTATCTCTTGCCATTTCTCTGGATAAAATCCAATTTGTCCAAACAATGACCGCTACTTGTAAGATAGTATCTCTGTTTTCCAAACTGGCTGAGTTTTGGCTGAACTTTGAATATCCTGCTAAAGCCTACACAATATTCTGCCCTCAGGCCCTAAGTTAGAAGTTTCCTTAGGAATCTTCTCATCGCAGCTTTTAAAAAAACATTCTGGTTGGTTTTCTGCTATGATGCTCACAGAGCCTTGTACATTGCCTGAAAAACAAAAAGAAAATGATCTATAATATTCATTGCTAACTGTTGTTTATAATTAGGACTTAAGAGTTATTCTCTTGTAATAGTTTGTGCTATTTGTTTCCCCTCTCTTCTTATGTCTCCCCACAGCATTTTGTGCAGGGGTTCTCAATCAAGGGACATTTGTTGATGTCTGGAGACACTTTTTGCTGTCACATCTGGGAAGTCACAGTGCTACTGGCACCTGGGGATAGTATCCAAGGACACTGCTAAACATCCTATGGTGCACAGGACAGCGCCCTCCAACAAAGAATTATCTAGTCCAAAATGCCGCGAGTGTTGATGTTGAGACATTTGATTTACAGGAAGTAGTTCAGTTACTATATAAGATATGCAATTATTAACAAATATAGAAAGCCTAAAGAGTTAAAAATTCTATTTAGGATATAAAATTTATCTAAAAGTGGTTTGGTGTTCAAAGTTCCTTTTCCACTGTAGTAAAATATAGTTGATCTTTAAAAGCATGCATTTTAAAATAGATTCCTAGCATCTAAAAAAAAAATTTAACATTCTCAAAACTCTTACATATTTCTATTCCATTTAGCACGTCTCCATAATTAACTCCATTTTTTTCCAAATATGCAATGAGATTGACACTAATAGTATGACTTATTTGTACTGATTAAATTGTCTCCTAATTATAAAAGGCTAAAAATAGAACTAAAATTCATTTTGCATAAAGATTTTTTAAATAACAAAACTGATTTTCTTGTTCAATTTAAAAATGATTACTTTTCTGTTTGATTGCATATGTATATCTAAATGTTCAAAACTGTTTATATTAATATGTATTAGTATTAGATCCTTTAGAAGACAATCTTTTATTTCATATATGTAAGATATTAATCTCCTATTTTTGGCATCAATATTCATGTTTCTGACTACAATAAGCATAATTGACCATTATACCTTTTTAAATTGTCAACTAAAGGATATTTAAAAACTATAATTTGGCACAGTTTAAAAATGTGAAAATTATACAGATCTAAAAGTTGCATCAACAAAAAAGAGAAATAATATTTTAAACTAAAATTTTATGTTTAAATTTGAAAAAACTAACACTAGTTTAAAAGAATATGCATTATACAGAAAATTTGGTCAAAGTCAAGAATGACAAGGCAAGATGTCTGAAAAATTAGAACTTTTCTGCAGAATATAATCCTAGTTCCAGATTTAAAAAAAAACTAAGTTGTCAGTTATTCATTTGTCTCTGTAGTTATGATGTTTTTCACTAAATGGACTAGTCCAACAAACAAAATTTTATCTAATGTAAGAAGTTTCTAAACCAGAATGAACTAAAATCTCTCTGGAGTAAAGGTGGGGGGTCAC
Organism: Ursus arctos; assembly: GCF_023065955.2. Lineage (NCBI taxonomy): Eukaryota > Metazoa > Chordata > Mammalia > Carnivora > Ursidae > Ursus > Ursus arctos. The sequence continues at coordinate 22,616,118 of NW_026622775.1, forward strand.
ACTGCAGAGTGATCTTATGGCAACCTGAAAAAAGGTGGGATGGTGGAGCAGGAACAGGACAGGACTCTTAGGGAAAAACAGAATATAAGAAATTGAATAGTCTCAATATCCATATTTAAAATTCATTTTTGGTTAAACTGAGCCCCTTCAATATGGCAGATGAGTGACATGGATCCTGTTATTTCCCTAACTCACATGGTTCAAATTTCTGTGAAGATGTCACTCTGTCAGTCACACCTCATGGATAGTGTTTACCAAGGGCAGGACAGTGATTAAGACCAATTCATGCCAAAGGCAATAAGGGGTATCTATTACCTATGGAGAATATTGAGATTTTTAAAACAATAATAAAACCAACCAAAGGTTTGGTCTGCTTTTTATTATCATCATGTTCTGGCAATTCCGAATAACATGATAAAATATTTTTTCTCTGTAAGTAGATTGTTGTCACTGTTAGCCATCCCTCTTGGTCATTGCTCATGGACAACCTCCCTAATCACCACAGATTAAGCCAGATACTTTTATCATCCATTTCCTTACAATCCCTATCTTTATCTTAGTGCTTCCCACAATTAAAATAAGTAATTTTTCAATTGATTAATCATATGACAACTTTTCCTCTAGATTGTGATCTTTAAAAAAATAAAGCCTTGGGGTGCCTGGGTGGCTCAGTCGGTTAAGCCTCTGTCCACGGCTCAGGTCATGATCCCAGGATCCTGTGATTGAGCCCCGAGTTGGACTCCATGCTCATCGGGGAGCCTGCTTCTCCCTCTCCCTCTGTCTCCGTCTCCTTGCTTGTGCTCTCTCTGTCAAATAAGTAAATAAAATCTTAAAAAAAAAAAAAGTAAAGCTTTTTTCATATTTTCCAGTGTATCCAGCATACCTTACTATATAGATCATCAGTAAATTCTTACGGAACACATGCATGAATGATACTGATGAAGAATGAATAAATGAATGAATGAATAAAACATAATGCCTGATTTAAACATTCCTAAAATTTTTCAAGAATTGTGTTTGGATTTTAAAACTCTGAATCAAAACTGTCATTTATCTATGCATCTCTAATGGATTGGGTAATTTATTCTCAATAAACCTTTACTTAGCTGAGACACTGTCAAATGAATGTGACCAATCTACAATGGTCTTTATGCTTTTTCCTGTAACAGAAAGTGAATTAACCTGACCATTGTCTTTTTAAAAATTTCTTCTATTGAAGATATCAAAGTGAAATTACTTTAGTAATATTGCTTGATAAATACTTGTGTCATATTTTAATGAATATTTTAAGACATTTTACTTATTTATTTGACCAAGACAGAGAGAGATAAGGAGCACAAGTCAGTGGAGGGGCAAGAAGGAGAGGCAGACTCCCCACTGAGCTGGCAGCCTGACCTGAGGCTTAATCCCAGCACCCTGGGATCATGACCTAGCCTAAGGTAGACGCTTAACCAACTGAGCCACCCAGGCACCCAAAGAATTTCTTTTACTTATATCTTATCTTATTAAGTTTTAATGATCCATTGCTTACACATTACTGCTGCATCTTTAACTGCTTCCTTGCTGAATTACAACCAGCTATATTATCAGTTTATCAGGTATTACATCTTCAATCCCAAGTAATAGACACCAGTGATCTTTAATATATATTTTTCATACAACTGCAAGTATTCAAGTATGGGAGGTGGCAAGGTTGATAACATTATATATAATATCCAGATTCTTAACATTTCTCTGATCAGGCATCTTTTCTTCATCATTACAAAATGGCTAAAGTACTTCCCAACACCACCTCATAGCAATATTCACAAGGAAATTTTCTCAGAAGTCTCAAGGCCAACTTCCCTTTCAGTCTTATTGGCCAGAACTAGGTCACATGTCCACCCCTAAGCCGATCCTTAGCAAAGAAAATGTCATTATTGTCACTGTAACTGGCCCAAGCTAATCAGGATCTCTTTAGAGCTGGGATTGGCAATCACCTACCCCTAAGTCATGTGGGAAATAAACATATTTCTGGAAAAAAAAAGATTTTTTTTTTAGCAAGATAGAAAAGTTGAGGGCACTCTGAAGTGGGCATTAAAAGTATCTGCCATCCTAAGTATCTTGGAAACTGTCCTTACTGAACAAATTATATAAAGGAGCTTAGAGACCATTATTTATACATTATAAATCAATGATATAAATCTTTATTTGCATTTGATTTTTGAATTTTAGAATAGTAATCTTATTCTCACTGTTTTGTTGATATTGTGAGGTTAATATCATCCAGGTTTGTGATAAAAGTTTTTGAAAACATGGAAGGTGATTGAAAAATAGAAATAACTTTTAAAGCCTTTACATATAAAAAAGAAAACTATTTGTCATTTTAAAAATGACCATTGAACCATTTCTTCCCATTTTGGTGAACTTTAATCTCTTTTATTGTGAAATATTTTTTAAAGGATTTCAATGCTCTCTTACAATCAGGTTTTGGAAAGATAATGTTTAGTTTTTTAGAAATGGATTTTTGGAATGAGGTCACTCTTTGATAGTATGATTCACTCTCTGGGCCTTATTCAGCTCTATAATTTAGTCCCTTCATGGTAATGGTCCTCATGCTGAATGGTAGGCTTCACATTTCACTAGTGGAGAATTTATTATGTTTTTCTTAAAAGCCCCACTTTCTCTGATATTTAAAAATAATCTTACTTAAAAAATTAATGAGAAATATGTTTTGTATTTACCAGTTATTGAAATGTTGGATGATGTTTAAAATATCCATTAGTGAATAACAATGTGCATTCATATCTCTGCAGTGGTACTTCTCAGAGCAGAGAAATATTATCCAAATGAAGCTATTAAACAGGAGGTTTATCAAAAATGTAAAAAGTGCTATAGAAAACAGTTCTTTTGGAAGCCAGAAGAATCTCAGAGGCTTAAAATACTCTAGGATCAAAAATAGAACACTACAGTTTGTTAGGGGTAGAAGTATACTTATCTTCCTTCTTGGTGCTAACCAAAGGAGAATAGATAGGATTCTCAATGGATGAAAAGATTATCTTTTAATAGTTGTAGACAAAGGTCCAATAATTCTCCAAATTTGCAGATGGCAGATGACAATTTGTTTTATTCATACATCCCATTTGAATATAGTCAAGGACCCAAGCAGGGACTATGCACAACCAAAGAGACTGGGTAAAGAGGACCTGTTTATAAAGACAGGGCCTGCCTGGTGTGCTTATTACAAAGGAAGCAGATGCCCAAACTAATGGCCTCTAGGAAACCAGGCCCTAAATAAATGGACAGAGGAGACAGAAGAACATGTTATGCATAAAAGGTTATCTTTAAAATGTTAATTTATTTAATAACTTAATCATTCCCACTTTCAAGAGGAAGAGGGAATGAGAAAGAAGAGTTCCAGAGGAGCTCTCCCTCAGCACTGCTTCCAAATGTTGGCAGATTTTCCTTTTTTGTGAGCTCAGGCAGGAGTATGAGGACTGGAGGCACAATCCCACATACCTAGATCATTAGTAAATGGCATCGTATAGCTTCAAGGTACAAAAGAAATGAAATACACATTTGAGATTTTAAAATTTAAAATGCAAGGCTAGCACTAATTTTATTTTAGAGAATTATGATGTCTTTCTACACAGTGATTTGGGATGGAGACAAACAGAAATAGTGTTCTGAACTACTAATTTTATTTAGGAAAACTTACACATTATTTTCGGTCAATGTAGGATAAGAGCCCATGTAAATTTTATGACAAAGGATATTTTTTTAATTTAAAAAGTTAAATATATTAAGTAGCAGCTTTTAAAAAACCAAAGGAGTTTGGCTGAGACAGACTCTCAATCTGAAGTAGAGTAACAGAGCCATAGAAAGTTGAATCTAGGGAAGGAAAAAAGATGGCAGAGGAGTAGGGGTCCCCTTTTTCAGCCAGTCCCCTGAGTCGAGCTGGATAGGTACCAGACCATCCTGAACACCCACGGAATCAGCCTGAGACACAGGAAGATACATCTGGATCTCTACAAATGAACATCTCCAGTGCTGCGGACTGAGATCTCTCTGTTCTGAGACAGAGGCTAGGATATGGCCACAGCTGCTCTGACTCTCAGAAGAGTCACAGAAAACCCCCAGGGAAAGCTTCCAGAGAACAAAAGCCTGGAAATACCGGCTCACATGGTGCCCATCCCCATCCCCCCTCGCAGGGGACACGAGACTCTACCCAAACAGGGTTGCCTGAGTATTGGCACGGCAGACCCCTCCCCCAGAAGGCAGCTGAAAAATCAAGAAGCCCACATCCCTAAGGTCCCTAAAAAACAAGTGCACACTGCCTGGGTCCTGGTCAATAATTTGGGCTCTGCGCATCCCCGCAATCTCTTCTCATCAGAATGACAAGGAGGAGAAATCCTCCCCAGCAAAGAAAAGATAATGAGTCTGTGGCCTCTGCCACAGAACTGATGGATATGGATATAACCAAATTGTCAGAAATGGAGTTCAGAGTAACAATGGTCAAGATGATGTGTAGACTTGAAAAAAATATTAACGAAAATATTAACAAGAATATAGAATTTCTAAGGATGGAAATGAGAGTGAATCTGGCAGAAATTAAAAATGCTATGAATCAAATGCAGTCAAAACTAGATGCTCTGACAGCCAGGGTAAATGAGGCAGAAGAACGAATTAGTGAATTGGAGGATTGGATGGTAGAAGAGAAAGTGAAAACAGAAACTTGGCTCAAAAATCCAATCTCAAGAATGTAGATTACAGGAGATTATTGACTCAATGAAACGTTCCAATGTCAGAATCATTGGCATCCCTGAAGGGATAGAGAAAGAGAGAGGTTTAGAAGAGATATTTGAACAAATTGTAGCTGAAAATTTCCCTAATCTGGCCAAGGAAACAAGCATTCATGTCCAAGAGTCAGAGAGGACCCCTTCCAAGATCAACCACAGCAAACCTACACCACATCATGTCATAGTGCAATTCACAAATATTAGATCCAAGGATACAGTATTGAAAGCGGCCAGGGCAAAAAGATTTCTCACATACAGAGGCAAAAATATCAGAATAACGTTAGACCTGTCTACATAGACCTGAAAAGAGAGGGAGGGTTGGCTGGGTATTTTTAAAGCTCTATCCGAGAAAAACATACAGCCAAGGATCCTTTATCCATCAAAGCTGTCATTCAGAATTGATGGAGAGATAAGGACCTTGCAGGATCGGAAGAAACTGAACAAATTTGTAACCACGAAACCAGCCCTCTACAAAAAATCTTGTAGAGATATTAAGGGGGGTTCTATAAAAGTAAAAAGGCCCCAAGCATGATACAGAACAGAAATTTACAATCCATAGAAACAAAGACTTCATAGGTAACATAACATCATTAAAATCATATCTCTCAATAATCACTCTCAATGTGAATGTCCTAAATGCTCCCATAAAATGACACAGGGTTGTAGATTGGATAAAAAGACATGACCCATCCATTTGCTGTCTACGAGACTCACCTTGAACCTAAAGATACATACAGACTGAAAGTGAAGGGATGGAATACCATTTTTCATGGCAATGGACCTCAAAAGAAAGCTGGGGTAGCAATTCTCATATCAGACAGATTAGATTTTAAACTAAAGACTGTAGTTAGAGATACAGAAGGACACTATATTATTCGTAAAGGATGTATCCAACAAGTGGACATGACAATTATAAATATCTATGCCCCCAACAGGGGAGCAGCTAGATACACAAGCCAACTCTTAACCAGAATAAAGAGACATATAGATGATAATACATTAATAGTAGGGGACCTCAACACTCCACTATCAGCAATAGACAGATCACCTAAGCTAAAATTGACAAAAAAACAAGAGCTTGAATGACATACTAGACCAGATGGACCTCATAGATATATACAGAACTCTACACCCCAGAACAACAGAATACTCATTCTTTTCGAATGCACATGGAACTTTCTCCAGAATAGACCATATACTGGGTCACAAAACAGGTCTCAACCAATATCAAAAGACTGAAATTATTCCCTGCATATTCTAAGACCACAATGCTTTGAAATTGGAACTCAACCACAAGGAAAAATTTGGAAGAAACTCAAACACTTGGAAACTAAGAACCATCCTGCTCAAGAATGACTGGGTAAACCAGGAAATTAAAAATCAATTTAAACAATTAATGGAGACCAACGAGAATGAAAACACAACAGTCCAAAACCTATGGGACACTGCAAAGGTGGTCCTAAGGGGAAAATACATAGCCATCCAAGCCTCACTCAAAAGAATAGAAAAATCTAAAATGCAGTTTTTATATTCTCACCTCAAGAAGCTGGAGCTAGAACAGAAGAATAGGCCTAACCCAAGCACAAGAAAGCAGTTGTTCAAGATTAGAGCAGAGATCAATGAATTAGAAACCAGGAGCACAGTAGAGCAGATCAACAGAACTAGAAGCTGGTTCTCTGAAAGAATAAATAAGATCGATAAGCCACTGGCCAGACTTATTCAAAAGAATAGAGAAAGGACCCGAATTAATAAAATTATGAATGAAAGGGGAGAGGTCACAACCACACCAATGAAATAGGAAGGATCATTAGAAACTTTTATCAACAGCTTTATGCCAATAAATTTAACAACCTAGAAGAAATGGATGCCTTCCTGGAAACCTATAAACTACCAAGACTGAAGCAGGAAGAAATTGACGATTTAAACAGACAGATTAATTATGAAGAGATTGAATTAGTGATCAAAAACCTCCCCCAAAACAAGAGTCCAGGGCCTGACAGATTCCCCGGGGAATTCTACCAAACATTCAAAGAAGATATAATACTTATTCTCCTGAAGCTGTTTCAAAAAATAGAAACAGAAGGAAAACTACCAAACTCATTCTATGAGGCTAGTATTATCTTGATCCCCAAACCAAAGACCCCAAAATTCAAAAAGGAATTTTGAATTTCTCTCAAAAAGGAGAATTACAGACCAATATCCCTGATGAATATGGATGCCAAAATTCTCAACAAGATCCTAGCTAATAGGATCCAACAGTACATTAAAAGGATCATCCATCATGACCAATTGGGATTCATCCCTGGGATGCAAGGGTGGTTCAACATTCGCAAATCGATCAGTGTGATAGATCATATCAACACGAAAAGAGTCAAGAACCATATGATCCTCTCAATAGATGCAGAAAAAGCATTTGACAAAACACAGCATCCTTTCCTGATTAAAACCCTTCAGAGTGTAAGGATAGAGGGTACATTCCTCAATTTCATAAAAACCATCTATGAAAAACCTACAGCAAATATCATTCTCAATGGGGAAAAGCTGAAAGCCTTTCCCTTAAGATCAGGAACAAGACAAGGATGCCCACTCTCGCCATTATTATTCAACATAGTACTAGAAGTCCTTGCAACAGCAATCAGATAACAAAAAGGGATAAAAGGTATCCAAATTGGGAAAGAAGAAGTCAAACTGTCTCTCTTCACAGATGACATGATACTCTATATAGAAAACTCAAAAGACTCCACCCCCAAACTACTAGAACTTATAGAGCAATTCAGTAATGTGGCGGGATACAAAATCAATGCTCAGAAATCAGTTGCATTTCTATACACGAATAATGAGCCTGAAGAAAGAGAAATTAGGGAATCCATTCCATTTACAATGGCACCAAAAATCATACGTTATCTTGGAATTAACTTAACCAGAGACGTAAAGTATCTATATTCTAGAAACTACAAATCACTCTTGAAAGACATTGAAGAAGACACAAAAAGATGGAAAAATATTCCATGCTCATGGTTCAGAAGAATAAACATAGTTAAAATGTCTATGTGACCCAGAGCAATCTACACTTTCAATACCATCCCGATCAAAATACCAAAGACATTTTTCAAAGAACTGGAACAAACAGCCCTTAAATTTGTGTGGAACCAGAAAAGGCCCCGAATCGCCAAGAAATTGTTGAAAAGGAAGAACAAAGCTGGTGGCATCATGTTGTTGGATTTCAAGCTATATTACAAAGCTGCGATCACAAAGACAGCATGGTACTGGCACAAAAACAGACACATAGACCAATGGAACAGAAGAGAGAACCCAGAAATGGACCCTCGGCTCTTTGGGCAACTAATCTTTGAGAAAGCAGGAAAAAACATCCGGTGGAAAAAAGACAGTCTCTTCAATAAATGGTGCTGGGAAAATTGGACAGCTATATGCAAAAGAATGAAACTTGACCACTGTCTCACACCATACACAAAGATAAACTCCAAATGGATGAAAGACCTCGATGTGAGACAGGAATCCATCAAAATCATAGAGGAGGACATAGGCTGCAACCTCTTCAACATCGGCCACAGCAACTTTTTTCATGACACATCTCCAAAGGTAAGAGAAACAAAAGAAAAAAATGATCTTGTGGGACTTCATCAAGATACAAAGCTTCTGCACAGCCAAGGAAACAGTCAAAAAAACTAAGAGGCAGCCCACAGAAAGGGAAAAGATGTTTGCAAATGACACTACAGATAAAAGACTGGTATCCAAGATCTACAAAGAACTTCTTAAACTCAAACTTTCCCATGTATTCATGGGAAACAAATAATCAAATCAAAAAATGAGCAGAAAATATGAACAGACACTTTTCCAATGAAGACATACAAATGGCTAACACACACATGAAAAAATATTCAAAATCATTAGCCATCAGGGAAATTCAAATCAAAGCCACACTGAGATATCACCTTACGCCAGTTAGAATGGCAAAAATTGACAAAGCAGGAAAGAACAAATGTTGGAGAGGATGTGGAGAAAGGGCATCCCTCTTACACTGTTGGTGGGAATGCAAGTTGGTACAGCCACTCTGGAAAACAGTGTGGAGGTCCCTTAAAAAGTTAAAAATAGAGCTACCCTATGATCCAGCAATTGCACTACTGGGTATTTACCCCAAAGATACAGACGTAGTGAAGAAAAGGGCCATATGCACCCTAATGTTCATAGCAGCATTGTCCACAATAGCTAAGTTGTGGAAGGAGCCAAGATACCCTTCAACAGACAAATGGATTAAGAAGATGTGGTCCATATATACAATGGAATATTACTCAGCCATCAAAAAGAACGATTTCACAACATTTGCAGCAACATGGATGGGACTGGAGGAGATAATGCTAAGGGAAATAAGTCAAGCAGAGAAAGTCAATTATCATATGGTTTCACTCATTTATGGAACATAAGAAGTAGGAAGATTGGTAGGAGAAGGAAGGGAGGAATGAAGGGGGTAAACAGAAGGGGGAATGAACCATGAGAGACTACGGACTCTGGGAAACAAACTGAGGGCTTCAGAGGGGCGGAGGGTGGGGGAATGGGGTAGGCCAGTGGTGGGTATTAAGGAGGGCACGTATTTCATGGTGCATTGGGTGTTATACACAACTAATGAATCATCAAACTTTACATCAAAAACTAGGGATGTGCTGTATGGTGACTAACATAATATAATAAAAAATGATTATTAAAAAAAGAATAACAGTAATAATGGGAAACAGTGATACATGCAATAAATGAAACTATGGAAACCGTAAAATGGGAAATTTAAATTAAGTCAAGTAGACAACAAGACTTCCTGGAAGACACAACACTTTAATGATTATAGTTAGAGAAGCCCATGATAAACTAATATGTATGCCTGGAAGAATACCAAATTTTCATTTATGTAATTAGGATAGAAAATATTTTATTAGTAACTTTAGGCAGATATGAATAGAGCTGGTCTTTCAGTTAAAAAGAACTGATTTGGATGCTTGGCTTTGCCACGTACTGGCTAAGAGAAACTTGGGTAAATTCTTTAACCCCATTACTACCTAAATTCCTTATTGTTAAGATGGAAACAAAAATAGTACCTATCTATTATAAAGGTTTCCTTGTGTGTTAAACAGTGTATGTAGATTTTGACAACAGTGTCTGGAGCATAGTAAGCATTCAATAAATTATGTTATTATTGCTACAAAAAAATAATGTTGAATCTAAAAACGATTAGAAATGAGCACATCTGATTCTCTTATTCAAAAAGGAGTCAGATTAGTCTCAGGAAGTTTAAATGCTTTGCCTAATGTTATGACAATGAAACAAATGATAACCAAATCCGCTCTGGTCTGGTAGGTGCCTCGTCCACTCTATATTCTTATTTAGCTTAGATTTTTATCATCAAACAACAACAACAACAACAAAACAAACAAACAAACAAACAAACAAAAAACTACAGTTGGAAAAAATGACTGTTTTAAGAGAGAAATCCCATGTACTTCTTTGTTAAGACTTGGAATATGATGTCTTATAATAATGTAATTTTTCAGGTGTTTTGTGACTTCTATGTTTTCTGATAATTGATGTGTTGTACTTTTCACAATGCATTCTAAAGTACTATGTAACTGGTGCATTTCATTCCCTGCATTATATGATGTTTAAAAAAGTTCCTAATATTTATCCCATGACACATGATTTTCCCAGTGAGAAATTGCTTACATTATTTACTTTGCCAGAAAATAATCTTTCACTTTGATCCGGTGTCAGATGAGCATCTTTTTTTGATGTTACTGCATCGAGTGATGTAGCAGTAATGACAAAGATCTGGAAATGGAAATAATCTCTTAATAAATCTGACTGTAGGTAAAGCTGAATTATTGCATTTCAAGGAAATTTATTTAGAGATAAATAAATCCATGTCAAGTAAAGTTAGTTGTGGAGATGCTAAGTTTTAGAGATGCTAGGTATCTGACCACAAAAAGAACTCGAAATTTTGAATGAAACTGGACCACATTCTTACACCATACACAAAAAATTCCAAATGGATGAGAGACTAAATATGAGATAGGAAACCATCAAAATCCAAGAGGAGAACACAGGCAGCAATCTCTTTGACATCAGCCATAGCAACTTCTTACTAGACACGTCTCTGGAAGCAAGGGAAACAAAAGCAAAAATGAATTACTGGCACTTCATCACGATACAAACTTCTGCACAGCAAAGGAAACAATCAACAAAACTAAAAGTCAACCTACTCTTTACATGGGTGACAAAGAAACTGTGCCATACTCTGAGACATAAATGTTTGTCATTTGTAGCTAGCATTACATTGGCAGGGCTAGCAATGAGTGTCAAAAACAAGAGTCTCTTGATCTGAATCCCTAATTTTGGGAGCAAGCTTCAGGTGTCCATTCTTCTTTGTTTAACTGTAATAGTCTGGGCAGTGTCCTGACCTAGACATACATGGCTCCACTGGAGAACCCAGTGCCAGGACTGCCAGCACTCCTATGGTGAAATTATTCTTGGAGTCATTCTCAGTGGGTCATTCACGGTCCTTCAGTTTTTCCAACAATGTGTAAGTACATAATTCCCTCTATTCAATTCCTTTCTGTTTAATATAACTAGATTTTCTTTTCAAACTTTCTTCAATGAACAAACCCACTTTTAACTTTCACAACAAACTTAAATATACACAAAGAACAAAGAAAATTAGAGTAGCTAATTATGAAAAAAAAAGTGAAGATAGAGCTGGCAGATTGAAAGGTAGAAAAATATGAGGCATCAATAAATGGAGATATGTAACATATTCAAGTAGTTAACTTGTTAAAAACAACTCCTAGATTTCAGGACTTAACAAAAGTATTTTTTTTTTATCACATCACAGTCCAAGGTGATTACTAAACAGCTCTCCTTTCTATAGTCATTTAGAGTTTCTGCCTATTTTCATATTTTTGGCTACACTCTTCTTAGTATCCTCTGTGTAGGGTGACCAATTGTCCTGGTTTGCCCAGGACTGAAAGGGGTTCCTGGATCACAGAACTTCACTGCTGATCCTGGAGTATTTCCAAGCATACTAAGGAGGTTGTTCACACTAGTCTTAAAAATCCTCTCCCTGAAAAGAGAAACAAAGCCATGCAGGGGATGTTTTCATGGACTAGGTCTGGAAGTGGCATACATCACTTCCACTAACATTTCATTATATACTGTATTGTAAGTAAAGATGAAAAGATATAGTCTAGTGGTAACTAGTAAGAATAAGGAAATAAAAATGTCAGAGAACAGAAGCAGAGTCTGAAAAATCCAGTCTTCTCTTCACCAAAATCGGGTTCACATTTTTCCATATATCTCCTCTTCAACAGAGAGTATCCAAAGTCTTAACAAATCACTGTATACAGCAAAAAAACACAATATTTCCAGCGGACGGACATCAGCCGTAAGATAGTCCCTTGGCAACTTGTGAACTAAAAAGACAAGCTATCTGCTCCACTATAAAATCAGTCAGACAGTAAAAGGTAATAATAATAGAAATTGGATGAAGGTGGTCAAAAGGTACAAACTTTCAGTTATAAGTTAAATAAGTAGTAAGAATGTAATGTACAACATGATGACTATAGTCAATGTTGCTATATCGTATATTTTAAAGTTGTTAAGAGAGTAAATCCTAAGAGTTCTTTCCAGAAGGAAAAAAAAATTCTTTTTGCCTTAAAAAATAGAAATTTGCTTTTAGTAAGGGGAAAGAATAGACATACAACAATTATTCATTCAAAACAATTTGGTGATTCCTTTGGGTAAAAATTTCGAATGCTCTCTACACATGGAACTCATTGGAGATCCTTGATCAAATGTAGATTTATGGGGAATGGAAAGGTTGTTGATTTCAGTTTAGTTTAGTTTAGTTTTTAGTTTAGTTTAGTTTAGTTTAGTTTGGTTTTGGCGGCGGGTGGGGGGAGGGTGTTAAAAGCCATTGTGTTAGTTTCATAGGGCTGCCATAACAAAGTACCAAGAATTGGGTGGCTTAAATAACAAACATTTCTCTCCTTGCTGTTCTGGTGTCTTGAATTCTGATATAGGTGTTGTCAGGGTTGATATTGGGTGAGGGAGAATCTGTTCTATTTCTCTCCTCTAGTTTTTTTGGTGTGCTGGCAGTCCTTGGTGTTCTCTGGCTTGTAAATATCCACCTCATCTTCCCATGGCATTTCCCTGTGTGTGTATCTCTGTTTCCAAATTTCTCCTTTTTATAAGAATACCAATCTTATTGGAGTAAGAGCCCATCCTATTCCAGTATGACCTAATCTTAACTAATCACCTCTGAAATGACCTTATTTCCATATAGGGTCACATTTTGAACTACTGGGGGTTAGGATATGAATTTTGGAAGGATACAATTTAACCTATTACAGGCATGACTAGACAACAGATAAAAATTTGTTTTTGTTTTTTATTTAAGCCTAGGCCTATAGTATCTTTGGAAATGAATTCCTTTGAAAGTAGTACAGTTCAAATCTTTTTTTACTTGCAGTTAGTCCTCTGTGCCAGTAACCACACCCAAAGTGTCTTCTGCACATAATTCTCAGGCCTGATATATGTCTTTGCTTTCTTACCTCTAAGAATGTCTTTTAACTTAATGAAGTCTACCGTGAGATCTGGCTTAGGTGGAGAGGCCACTCTCTTCAACTGATCTTTGCAGCAACACTTAGTTTTAATAGACTCTGTGGCTCAAAGGCTTTTTAAACTCTCATTTCATACTTTCTGGGTATAGAAACTGCCAGCTTTTTAAAGCTTTCAGAGCCCCAACACTCTCAATTTTATTTTATTTTTATTTGCAAACCAGCCAATTCTTTTCCTGAGCTTATTTCTTTCTGATGATACATTATTAAAAGTCAGCTAGTCATAACCAACGTACACTATAATCATGATTCTTTTCAAACATTTCCCTTCGAGCTGGTAGACATGTGACCTACCTTCTTCCAAGCTATTTTGTGCTATAGTTTTCCCAAACATTTGGTTAACAAGGCTCTCCAATATGCCAGTTTCCTTTGACCCTTTCCTTTCCATCTAGGAGCACATGCTTTTGTTTGGTAGTACTGAACTCTGAGTTACAATATCCATACTGGCCAGGCCAGAGTGGGCTAAATGCTATAATAATAATCAACCTATTATTAAGACTTGCTTTGACCAATGAATGTCATGGAAATTACATGAGTGCATATCCCAGCCTGTGGGTTCTTGAATTCCTTTTCTCACTTCCTGGAGCTCTGAGATCATCAGACTATGAAGAAACCCTGTCAGTTTTGCTATGGGATGAGAGGCCACATTGAGGAAAACTGAGGCACCCCAACAAATAGCAAGCAGCAAGGCTTTTAGACATGTGAGAGTAGGACATCATGAAATTTCCACCACTGCCCGTGAAACAGCTGAGTGAAGCTGCATTAATGAACCCCAGTAGGACAAGCAGAACCACCCAGTAAATCCACAAAATTTGAAAAATATAATTGCTGTTTTTAAACACTAAGTTTGGGACAGTCTTCTATGCAGTGAGCCTGATAAATTGAGATTAAGTATTGGAAACCCTAAAGGAGAGGAAGAATATTTAGCTATAAAGTAGAGAGGACAGTCTCAGTACACCAAACTAACATATAGTGTAACTCACAAACTGCTTTTTTAAAAGAATGTTTATGTAAGTTTAATTTTTAAGATTCTAAATATTATTGGCCTGCTACAACAAAAGAACTCTTTAGTAGAATTGTGTTTCCTTTACTACTGTGTAGATTCATTCCAAATTCTAAAGTGAGTCATTATCAGAAAACTCAGGAAATGGTGAAGTTTGCACAGTTACCTACTGGCCTTAATTTTTTTGGAGACACTGTATTTGATGAGCAAACTATGGGCTTTCTCTTTTTTTCCCCCCAACATTTACTTTGTATTAGTTGTAACTATAGAAGATCATAAAAGTGAGATGAAAAAACTTGAAATCTCAGGAAATATAAGAAAAATGGTGAATTGGCTTTCAAATTAATATGCTGTACCTTAGTGCTATTGGATGATGAGGTAAAATAGAGAAATTTAAAAACATTTCCTAACCAGACATTTTTATAGAGAAAAGGAAAAATGACAACCCCATTAAGTTGATAGCTGATATGAAGAACATCGGGAAAACAACTCTAAAATTGATCACCACTCACTCTACTTTCCATTTTCATTGGATTGCCTAATATTTCATCTCATATTGTTTAAGGGTAAAGTTGGAAATGTGATATAATTATGTATATAGTTAACTTTTCTCTACTGGCACCTTCCTGGGCACAAAATATTAACTTTTTCCCCATTGGTTTTTGTTTTTGACAGCCTTTGAGAGGTAATAAGACTTTAAAGCTCTCTGAATTTGATAATTTTTTAGGGAGGTGGGGAAGAATCTTGGTGTGATTTTTGAAGAAAGTAGTTACAGAAGAATATTTAAATTTGATGGTTAAGGAAATTACACTAAAGAACCCTAACTTCAGCTGGATTTTTTTTGTACAAACATGGACATATGCTGTTAAGTCCAAATGCTTTCCGTATCCCTCTTCTTTGGTGTATTTACAAGAGAATGAAGATAAAAACTTTAAAATTTTTTACTACTAATCAGAATTCTTTGTTTTAGAAAATGCCCCAAAGTAAAGATGAACTTCCTGGTTTCAAAGTATGGATATAGAGTAAAGTGAAGCGTCATGCAAACATTTTTTACATATGGGGCACCTACTTGGCTCAGTCAGTTGAGCATCTGACTCTTGGTTTTGGCTCAGGTTGTGGTCTCAGCGTCATGGAATCGAGCCCCACATTGGGCTCAGCGCTCAGCACGGAGTCTGCTTGGAATGCTCCCTCCCTCTCCCTCTCCCTCTGCCCCTCCCACTCATGCATTCTCTCTCTCTCTCTCAAATGAAATAAATAAATAAATAAATAAATAAATAATCTTTTTAAAAAAGCATTCTTTACACATGATTTGGACAAATAAGTTACTTAATTATTTATATATATTTAGATTTAATAAAATTTTGGCACTATTGATACATTAAAAATGTAAAAATATTTAACAGATTTTCAGAAGAGCTAAAATAACTGCTAATGTCATCAATTCATTTGAATTTCAGGAAACAATATAGTCTAAGATGTGGAAATGTAGTTTAAATCATCTCTTCTGATCCCTATATTTCAAAAGTATACAATCTGAGGTCTTGTTGGAGAGATTATACAACCTACTCCAGATCACAAAGCCTTTCTTTAGTTTCCACCAAATATGTAGTCCCATTTTCAGGAATGGCTGTAGGCAGAAGAAGCAATGTGTTGGAAGTTTGGAAAACAACGCATAGATCAAGCTTCCATATGACAGATTTCCTAACAGCTGTGAAGCTTGCTAAGGAAATTCTGCTGGGAGCCCCAGATACTGAATTCAAAGTAAGTCACACATCCCATTCAAAAAAAAATCTAAATATGAATAATTTGCTCTGGAGAATAGGGCCTAGAAGAAAAATTCACTCTAGCCTGTAATTCTCAAGAGTACATTGAGGCATATTCCATTCATGAGGGAAATCTGATTTATTGACTTATTTACCTTGATATTATGCTATTCTTTTAGCAGATAGCACTCATTCCCAAGATAATTCTAAAATAAAAATCATTAAGAACCTGCTAATTAATTACCCCTAGAATTAAAGAACTCCATTATCCCTAATTTATGTTCATTTGACCTGAGTTCCTTTTTTTCTTTTTTTTACAGATGCATTGAAAATTAAAACTTAGAGATTTCCAGCTCTTGATTACATTAAATTCAAAGCTCACTTAATTTCTGATGTTTTGTTTAAAAGGCAAATCTTGATTTGATTTGAATAAATAACCTCATTTATTATTAGAGCCTATTTTCTTCTCTTCTACCTTTTAGTTTGATAGGTCCTTCTTTTTATTGTTTATTGAAATGCTACAGGAATTATTTAATATGGCATCTACAAAAATCCATAAACATTTTCTATTTCAAACATCTCCATCTAAAATGTGTGTCTTACCTATCAGGCATGCCAAAGTCTTTCGTATTTTCTCTTGGAAGCCTTCTCTTATTATTATTTTTTTAATAGCACAGAAAATATATTATTCATTTCTACCAACTTGCCATTATTTGAAATATATTCATTTCTTTATCAACTATTTACTGAGCAACCAATGTCTTGCCACAGACATATGCATGAACAGATACATGTTATAATATGTAACATGATCTGACCTTTGGTTCTTGAGAATAATTTTTTTTAAGGATTTTTATTTTTTATTTATTTGACAGAAAGAAAGACAGCCAGTGAGAGAGGGAACACAAGCAGGCAGAGGGAGTGGGAGAGGAAGAAGCAGGCTCCCAGCAGAGCAGAGAGCCCGATGAGGAGCTCGATCCCAGGACTCTGGGATCACACCCTGAGCTGAAGGCAGACGCTTAATGACTGAGCCACACAGGCGCCCCTCGAGAATCATTTTTTATCACTCGTTCTCACTTACTTCAGACACACTGGCTTTGTTTCTGATCTTTCCAAGCACCAAATTCATCTGCTCAGAGAGACCTTCTCTGAGGACTGTGGAATCACATCCACCTCTGTCATCCTCTTATCCTGATTTATTTTTCTTCAGTTTGTATCACTGACTTATATTTATGTATGTATTTCTCCCTCTTTTCCACAATGTAAGGTTCACAAAGGAAAAAATTTTCCAGTCGTGTCTATTTCTACATAAGCTATAATTAGAATAATGATGGGCATGGAAATGAAAACGTTTGTTAAGTGGCTGTTGAATAAATATAAGAAAGAATGGGGTCAATGGATCAGGAAGAACCTTATATTTAAGTTAAAATAAGGAAAACAAGCAGTTAGCCAGATGATTAGGCAAACCAGGAAGATAAATTATAAAGAGTAGAGGCAACAAAAGTATCTCTTAACTTTTGCACACAAAATTGATTTTAACCAAACATCTCCAGTTTGTAAATATTTATAAATGACAATGTTAGAGATAGGGAAAGGGCATTGGTCTTCCCCAACTTCTAACCAATATAACAGTATTAGAATAATTTATGTATGATTTATATATGATTTATATATATATAATCTACTCCTATAGTAATCCTCTCAAATAAGAAGGTAATTATCACAACACTTAATGAAACACATATATCTATATTATACATTTTTAAGGTCATCAGTAACATGAGACTATCTTATGTGAAGTATGAATTGAAAATTCCTGGAGCAGTATAGGTCCATAATGGCTTATCCTCCAGTGCAAATTCAAAAAGTTATGCACATCTAGAGCTTATTGTTTTTGTGTGTTTAGGTGACATTAAAACTCCTTAGGAGGACCTTAGGCTGTTGTGTGAATATTCGTATTTTTTACTTTGAAAATGTTAATGTGTTCAATTATGTGGTGCCACAGGGGAAGGGATGCTAATAATGTATAGTTAATATCATTCGTTTCTTCCTAAATTTGGATAAAATTCTGAATTTTGGTTTCAAGGATATCAAGTAAAAGATGTGGGTCCATAGAAGTATAAAATACAAATTAAAATCTCTAAATTTTTACTTTTCCAATGCGATTTAAAAGAAAGCTAAATTTTTTTCTACAGTATGAAATATTAAGATCACATAAAATAGAGGTCAAAAGCACTATAGCCCAAAAAAGGAAATTTAAAGCTAATAGGAAATAAATTTAAAAATATGTATTAAGAGGAATGGCTAGTAAATGTAACATTTAACTGCATCAATAATAAAATCTTTGGAAAAGTGCCTATTCATGTCTTCTGTCCATTTCTTAACTGGGCTATTTGTTTTTTGGGTGTTGAGTTTGATAAGTTCTTTATAGACTTTGGATACTAATCCTTTATCAGATATGTCATTCGCAAATATCTTCTCCCATTCCGAAGGTTGTGTTTTAGTTTTGTTGATTGTTTCCTTCACTATACAGAAGCTTTTTATCTTGATGAAGTCCTAATAGTTCATTTTTGCTTTTGTTTCCCTTGCTTCTGGAGCCATATTTAGTAAGAAGTTTCTATGGCCAATGTCAAAGAAGTTGCTACCTGTGTTCTCTTCTAGGATTTTGACTGTTCCCTGTCTCATGTTTAGGTCTTTCTTCCATTTTGAATGTCTTTTTTTGTATGGTGTAAGAAAATGGTCTAGTTTCATTCTTCGACCTGTTGCTGTCCAGTATTCTCAACACCATTTGTTGGAGACTGTTTTTGTTTTGTTTTGTTTTCCATTGGATATTCTTTTCTGGTTTGTTGAAGATTAGTTGACCATATGGTTGTGGGTCCATTTTTGGGTTTTCTATTCTGTGCCATTGATCTATGTATCTGTTTTTGTGCCAGTACCATACTGTCTTGATCGCTACAACTTTATGATATAACTTAAAGTTTGGAATTGTGATGTTTCCATCTATGCTTTTCTTTTTCAAGTTTGCTTTGGCTACTCTGGGTCTTTTGTGGTTCCATACAAATTTTGGGATTGTTCTAGCTCTGTGAAAAAGGCTGGTGGTATTTTGATAGAGATTGCATTAAATGTGTAGATTGCCTCGGGTACTATAGACATTTTAACAATATTTGTTTTTCTAATCCATGAGCATGGACCATTTTTCTATTTCTTTGTGTTATCTTCAATTTCTTTCATAAGTGTTTTATAGCTTTCAGAGTACAGATCTTTTACTTCTTTTGTTAGGTTTATTCCTAGGTATCTTACTGTTGTGGGTGTAATTATAAGTGGGATTGATTCCTTGATTTCTCATTCTGCTACTTCATGATTGGTGTATAGAAATGCAATAGATTTACGTACATTGGTTTTATATTCTACAATTTTGCTGAAATCATGTATTAGTTCTAGCAATTTTTTGGTGGAGTCTTTCAGGTTTTCAACTTAGAGGATCATGTCATCTGCAAATTCTGAAAGTTTGACTTCTTCCTTGCTGATTTGGATGCCTTTTATTTCTTTTTATTGTCTAATTACTGAGGCTAGGACTTCGAGTACTATGTTAAATAACAGTGGTGAGAGTAGGCATCCTTGTCTTGTTCTTGACCATAGGCTTTCTGTTTTTCCCCATTGAGGATGATATTAGTTATGGTTTTTCATAGATGGCCTTTATGATGTTGCAGTATGTTCCTTCTGTCCCTACTTTGTTCAGAGTTTTTATCAAGAGTGGATGCTGTACTTTGTCAAATGCTTTTTCTGAATCCATTGAAATGATCATATGGTTTTTATCCTTTCTTTTACTTTTATATCCTTCCTTTATTAATGTGGTATATTGCATTGACTGGTTTGTGCATATTGAACCACCTTGCAGCCCAGGAATAAATCCCACTTGATTGTGGTGAATGATTCTTTTAATGTACTTTGGATTTGATTTGCTAGTATTTTGTTGAGAATTTTTTGCATCCAGGTTCATCAGGGATATTGGCCTCTAGTTCTCTTTTTTATTGGAGTCTTTTCTGGTTTTGGAATCAGGGTAATGCTGGGCTGATAAAATGAGTTTGGAAGTTTTCTCTCCATTTCTATTTTTTGGAACAGTTTGAGAAGAATAGGTATTAACCAATCTTTAAATGTTTGGTAGACTTCCCCTGGCAAGCCATCTGGCCATGGACTTTTGTCTTTTGGGAGATTTTTGATTACAGTTTCACTTTCTTTACTGGTAATCAGTCTGTTCAAGTTTTCTAGTTCTTCCTGTTTCATTTTTGGTTGTTTGTTTCTAGGAACTTATCCATTTCTTCCAGATTGCCCAATTTGTTGGCATATAATTTTTCATAATATTCTCTTTTAATTGTCTGTATTTCTGTGGTGTTGGTTGTAATTTCTCCTCTCTCATTAGTGGTTTTATTCTTTCTCTTTTCTTTTTGATAAGTCTGGCTAGGAGTTCATAAATTTTATTGATTTTTTTCAAGGAACCAGTTCTTGGTTTCATTCATCTGTTCTACTGTTTTTGTTTTGTTTGTTTGTTTGTTTGTTTTTTGGAGGGTTAGGTTTATGTGTTTCTATATTATTTATTTCCACTCTAATCTTTATTATCTTACTTCTTCTGTTGGCTTTAGGCTTCATTTGTTGTTTGTTTGTTTGTTTGTTTTTCTTATTCCTTTAGATGTAGGATTAAGTTTTATATTTGAGATTTTTCTGGCTTCTTGAGGTACACCTGTATTGCTATATAGTTCCCTTAGGAGTGCATTTGCTGCATCCCAAAGGTTTTGGACTGTCTTGTTTTCATTGTCATTTGTTTCCATAGTTTTTTGTTTGTTTGTTTCTTCTTTATTTTCTTGGTTAACTCATTCATTGTTTAGTAAGATGTTCTTTAACCTCCATGTATTTGTGGTGTTTCCAAATTTTTTCTTTGTGATTCACTTCAAGTTTCATATCATGTGTTTGGAAAATATGCATGGTATGATTTCAATCTTTT
Organism: Ursus arctos; assembly: GCF_023065955.2. Classification (NCBI taxonomy): domain Eukaryota; kingdom Metazoa; phylum Chordata; class Mammalia; order Carnivora; family Ursidae; genus Ursus; species Ursus arctos. Next base: position 22,637,336 of record NW_026622775.1, read on the forward strand.
TGTGTTTGTTGAGGCCTGTTTTGTGACCCAGTATGTGATCTGTTCTGGAGAATGACTTATATGCACTTGAGAAGAATGTGTATGCTGCTGCTTTAGGATGAGATGTTCTGAACATATCTGTTAGGTCCATCTGGTCTAGTGTGTCATTCAAAACCATTATTTCCTTGATGCTTTTCTGCTTAGATGATCTGTCAATTGCTGTAAGTGGGGTGTTAAAGTCCCTTACTATATTGTATTGTTATAAATGAGTTTCTCTACGTTTGTTATTGTTTTATATATTTGTGTGCTCCCAGGGTGGGGGCATAAATATTTACAGTTGTTAGATCTTCTTGTTGGGCAGACCCCCTTATTATGACACAGTGCCCTTCTTTATCTCTTGTTACAGTCTTCATTTAAAATCTAGTTTGTCTGATATAAGTATGGCTACTCCAGCTTTCTTTTGGTGTCCATTAGCGAGATAAGTGGTTCTCCATCCCCTCACTTTCTAATCTGCAGGTGTTTTTAGGTCTAAAATGAGTCTCTTGTAGGCAGGATATAGATGGGTCCTGTTTTGTTTTGTTTTGTTTTATTATACATTCTGCTACACTTTGTCTTTTGATTGGAACATTTTTTCCATTTACATTCAGAGTAATTATTAATAGATAAGAATTTAATTTAGTGACATTTTATTACTTGTTTTGTCATTGTTTCTGGAGATTTTCTCTGTTCATTTGTAATCTGTGTGGCTTTTGGTCTTTCTTTTCCACTCAAAGAGTCCCCTTTAATATTTCTTGCAGGGCTGCTTTAGTGGTCACAAACACCCTTAGCTTTTGTTTGCCTGGGAAACTCTTTATTTCCCCTTATATTCTGAATGATAGCCTTGCTGGATAAAGTATTCTTGGCTGCAGATTTTTCCCATTCAGCAATTGAATACATCATGCCACTTTCTTCTGGTCTGTCAAGTTTCTGTGGAGAGATCTGCTGCTAATCTTTTTGTCCTCCCTTGTAAATTAGAGAGTTCTTTTGTTTTGCTGCTTTTAGGATTTTTTCTTTATTTCCATATTTTGCAAATTTAACTACAGTATATCTTGGTATTTTTCTGTTTTTGTTGATTTTGATGGGCGTTCTCTGTGACTCCTGGATTTGGAAGTATGTTTCCTTCCCACAGTTAGGGAAGTTTTCAGCTATAATTTCTTCAAATAAACTTTCTGTCCCCTTTTCTCTTTCTTCTTCTTCTGGGACTCCTATGATGTGAATGTTATTACACTTTATGGAGTCACTGATTTCCCTAAGTCTATTTTCCATATAATTAGAATAATCAATAGACAATTGATGTTATTTTGTTAATAGTTTCATAAGCTTCTGGGAGACAATCATAATGAGACCAGTTTGATTAAATTAATTCTTTCATACCAAAGAGTCAGTGTTTAAAAAAATATATATATGATGTTTTTAAGAAAAAAATGCACAAAAATTGACTTACTAATTGCTATTTAAATTAATCCTTAAGAGTTTGTAGTAACTGCTTTATAATCAGTTTTGACTGAAAGGGAACTTAGACATAATGTCCAATAGCCTTATTGATATATCTATGATAAATTATTTATAAGTAATGATAAAGGGGCTTCTGGGTGGCTCAGTCAGTTAAGTGGCTGCCTTTGGCTCAGGTCATGATGTTGGGGTCCTGGGATCTGGCCCCACATCGGGCTTCTTGCTCAGCAGGGAGCCTGCTTCTCCCTTTTCCCCAAATCCTAACCCCTACTTGTGTACTCTCTCTCTCAAATAAGTAAATATGTATATAATAATTAATACCTTCCATACATTTTTATTTAGCACCTACCCTGTGTCAAGGGTTGGTCTAAGAACTGAAAATTCAAAGGTTAACAAGACAGGTCCTTGCATTAATTGAACCAAAATACAGAGGAGGAGACCAACAGAAGCCATCCAACAGCCATTAACAAGATTATTATGAGTATATAATGAGGGTTATTTAGAAAATGAACAAAAACAATAGTTGCTACCTTAGATAGGGTGTGAACAAAGTACCTCTCTGAAATGACATTTAAGAGAGTTAGTTTGACATCCAGAATCAAGAAGCAATTTTCAACATGGTCTGTTACTTAGCAGCTAAATCAGGGTTGTGGTCCCAGTTTCTTGATTCAAATTAATGATTTAAAATAAAATCATTTAAATTTTCTGTTACTGTAACTCAGAGTGGATAATATCAGATTAGAAAGTCTGATTATTATTCATTATCAATTCATCAATACAAAAGTATAAAAATACAGGGAAAGAAAATTTAACTAATTCTAGTTAATCTCTATTGTACGTAAATAGAGAACTTATGAAATCTGTGTAGTGCCATTTGTAGTGCAGGTGCTAAGGAGTTTCACAGTCATGGTTGAGAGAGTTTGATGACTTGTCTGATGAAATGAAAATTCCTTTGGTAATATTAGGGCATTTATTCTATCTTTGAATTTAGACTACTTCTTATTTTTTGGATTTCAAATAATGTTACCAGGCCCTTAATTTCAGAAATTCTCTGGATATAAAGTTCAAAAAGCTAAACATTTGGTGCCATTATCTTGAAACTAGAAATGTATGACTTTCATTTGGATTTTCTATAGGCATCTTTTCTTTCTTTCTTTCTTTCTTTCTTTCTTTCTTTCTTTCTCTTTCTTTCTTTCTTTCTTTCTTTCTTTCTTTCTTTCTTTCTTTCTTTCTTTCTTTCTTTCCAACAAGGAAGCAACAAAGAAATTGTGAAAGAAAAGATAATGAAAGGAATATTTCTATTGTCATGTATTTCCCTTTATTGCTCTTCTTTAACAATACGTCTCCCGGTACTCCTTTTGCCTTCTCTTTCTTTAAACCAATTATATTAAAGGCAATTCAATAGGATGACTTTTAGCTAGGCAGGTTAGGTTAAAAAAAAATTTATTCTCTTCCTGTAGTAGCTGTGCACCTTGTATGGTTTGTATTATCACCGTAAATTCTCAAGGATGATCTTCTATAATGCCCATCATGACCATTAACACACTAGGTGTAGGGTAATTGAGAGAGAAATCAGGAAGTTAACAAAAGATTGGATGAAGTACAAAAGCTTCATTTCATCATATCAGGAAAAACAGTACCCTCAGGAAATTTGAAGCCTTGCACTAAGGCAGAGTTGTCTACATTTGTAGCACAACTCCTTATTTTCTCAGCAGGCAGATCAGTTATTTTAATTTTGTTCAAAGGAGAGGAGAAATGCAGACTGGAGAATAAGTTTGGGAATATGAATAACAGTACCAAAATAAAGTCATACATATTTAAGATGACTTATATTAGTAATGCTTGCTCATATACATTGTATATAACACTAATGCAAGACTGATTTTTTTTTTTTCCTCATGAGTCCTACACTCCCAGAGTGGGAATACTGCTTCATTAAATTATTTGAAGTTTGTCAAATCCCATATAAAATGGCATCATAACCAAAAGTAGTATCTCTGTGCTGGGAAGAAGTGAAGGGTTGCATTACTATGATTCATTCTTAGAAGTAGGTAATGCACTGAGATGCATCATGCATACATCTGTTAGAGAGGTAGAATTACTCCACACAGAATAAAGAATCTTTTGAAGAGGAGTGTAATGTAATACACACCAACTTTATAGCTAGATGGCTAAAGCTAAAACTTCACTGACATTTCCATTACCAACTTTGTTTTTCTGAGACTTGTAACTCAGATTTAACCAATAAACACAGCAGAAAAAAATCCGTATCTAGGAAATTTTAGAAAAGGTAAAAATTTAAATACATTCAGATAAACTGGATTAAAGACAGATTCCCAAGCAGAAATTAATCCATATTTTAATTGTTTGCTTAGGAGACAGTAGGCCAAACAAAATGACTTTGATTCTTAAACTGAACAGATTGATGACTCCAACTCTGTTTATGGTTGCTTTCTAGTTAGTTTATTAACAGACCAAGAAACAGAGTAAAAGATGTAGCTAGAAAATAACTGATATGAGTTGGCACAGTTTCCTAAAACCTCTGCATGGCAGTATGCTTAAGTTTGGTAGTCAATGCAATGTAAGCAAGTGAAATAACTTCCGGGCCAGAGGAATTCAGGGCTGAGTAGGCAGGAGGAAGACTGAAGCCAGGACAGAAACTTCTATCTTCTAACACAGTACTCTTCAATACAGTAGGATCTAGCCATAAGCCACATGTGGCTAATTACATTCAAATAGATTTAAATTAAATTATTAAAGATTTAGTTTCTCAGTGTCACTAGCTGTATTTCAAGTGCTCAGTATCTATGATTGGTTAGTGGGCCATTTGGCAATACAGATAGGACATTCCCAACATGGCAGAAGTTTTGCTGGGCAGTGCTGGTCTAACATAAGGCAGTTCTTGCTATGCTACAGTAACTTGCTCCTGTGTTCTGCTTCTTATTGGGCCATTTGGTCTTCAGTAGGTCTGAAGATTTGTAAAGATATAGTACTGAGGAAAAATCGAATCTGTGCATATTGTTTAAAGTTTTTGTGGGAAACACATGCCTTTCTTCTCTTCATGAATTAGAGGACCCATTCTACTAATGATCTGGAATAATAGAAACTGTGAAAGACTTAGGAGAGTGGTAAACATTACAAAGAACTAGCATGGGAAGTGAGAGGAAGGCAACTCAAAATCATTGAGAAAAAAATTCTGAGTATCACAGGGGTTCAAACACATGCATAGACCATTTATTTTACATGAATTGGCTCAATTTCTAATATAAAGGCCATATTTTATGGATATTACACTTTATTTGGCATTAGCCTTCTGATTCTAGGGTTTTTGCAAAAGTAAATTCTGCCCATTATCCAGAATGTTACATTTTAAGAGCATTCAAATTATGTTTATGAAACTTAGCATAGAAAAAGCATTATAAAGTACATTAAGTATGCAGATTGTAATAAAGCAAATAATAGCTCCTCCAAAAATGTTGACAGCCTAAACCCTGGATCCTGTGAATACGTTTTAATAAATGACAAGAGGGAGTTTCATATGCAATTGATGTTACAGACGAAAAATTACATTTTATGAATGGGTCTAGTTTAAACAATTAAGCCTTTAAAAGCAGAGAAATTTCTGCCATTGAAGTCAGAAGAGATGCAACAGAAAAGATAAGCAGGAGGATGAAACAGAAGGGAAGGTCAGAGAGAACACAAGTGTGAGAAGGACCTGATGGACCATTATCAGCTTTGAAGATGGAGAAAAGTGGCCATAAATCAAGAACTGAAGGTGGAATCCAGAGGCTGAGAATAGCTCATGGCAACGTCCAGCAAGGAAATAAGCATCTGGATCCTACAAGCATATGGAACTGAATTTCATCAACAACCTGGATAAGTCTGGAAGTGGAGCTCCCATAGAGCTTCCAGATAAGCTCCCATAGAGCTTCCAGATAAGAGCCCAAGCTGGTCAGTATCTTAATTTTAGCTATGTGGGACCATAAGCAGAGTACCTAGACAAACCTAGTGGACTTCTGACCTATAGACTGTGAGATAATAAATGCATGTTGTTTTAGGCTGCTAAACTTAATTTCGCATAGCAACAAAAGAAAATTAATACAGATTTATGTGTGAAAGAATGGAGTCCACCAATCTTGTTTCTCATGAGTCCCCTCAAGCATCGGCAACCTTCCCAGTTCATTAAGGACAAAGAATGAAGAGTGTGGAATTCTCCTGTTTCTAGTTGTCCATCTTCTTTTTTGTAAATCCTTGAACTTCCATAACTGCCTTCTATTCTCACCAAACTTGAAGGATTTGATTCTCATATTTCATTTCTTGTTCAAACATTATCATATTCACAAACATTAGTGAGCAAGTGGAGTTTTCCTAGTATTTTACAGGAGGATGAGATTTTTCTACCACCCCCATTTTTAATCATTCCCTTGCTATGTGTACCTGCCACCAGTCTTTCTCTAGTCACATCACCAACCTCATTCTCTTTCTTTGACCTTCAGCACACACTATTCAGTATCCCTGGATCCAGGATTTCCTACTCTTACACCTGTCCACAGATCTCTCTGCCTCTTCTTTCTAAATTGGAGCTATTCATGTTTTACTTTTTATTTTTAGAATAGCATATTATGAGAGTTATTGAAGGACTAGACACCAAAGAACTGAGAATTTCCCTTTGTGGCCTTCATATGTCCTTATTCTCCATAGTTAAAAAAAGAAAAGATTTATTTATTTATTCTAGAGAAAGAGAAGGGGGAGGGGCAGAGGGAGAGAAATCCTCAAGCAGATTCCCCGCGGAACATGAGGCCCAACTCAGGGCTTGATCCCAGGACCCCAAGATCATGACCTGAACCCAAACCAAGTCAGACACTCAACTGACTGAGCCACCCAGGTGCCCCTCCCCACCTCCTTTTAAACATGACTTTAATCCCTAACTATTCTTCTCCACCTTGATAAAATGGAGATTGCCCCCAGATTGGCTGTAAACCCATAAACACATTTCCTCTATTCTTAAATCTTCCTCAAGTCCCCTCCTGTAAAGCCCTGTTAACATTCTATCCATCTTTCCCATGTTAGAAACACTCTTTTGGAGCCTTATCATGTCTGGCATTAGTTTTATCAGAGTTCATACATGAGTATAAAGCAGGTCCCAAGATCTCTCATGCCTGGATGCCTTAGATAAATTCTGGGATGGAAAGCGAAAGGTACAGGGAACAAGCATGAGGCTAGGCATTGTATAATAGTGTCTGCATGAAGTTCCTCACCATAGAGACCGTGTTGCCTGTGATGGTTAATATAGAATAAGTGTCCGTGAACCTTGAAGACAGTAAGTCCAAGAGAAGTGGACATGATGTTTATATGTTTGCTATAGGTTTATATTGAGGGTAATTTCTTATTAAATTTTGGTCTCTGTGTATGTTCCAGATAGCAAGATTTCTATGCTGTAGCTACTTTCTTTATCTGCCCACATATTCTTTATAATTCTGACTTTTGTTTAGGTTCTTAAAAGAAACCTATGGAAAATAACACAGCTCTTACGTCACATAACAAATTGATTAGAATAAGGCTCAGGTCAGATCTATGCAACATTTCAGTACAGCCATCTGAATAATTTTAATGATGTGGGATGCTTGTTGCATAATCGAATTAGCTATGGCAATTAATATTATGAATCATGGACCAACTTGAGAGGGTGTATAATAGTCTCTTCTGATTTAGTGGCCAGATATAGATCTGACACTTATCATAATGATTTTTATATTGTGCCCGCTATCTTTTGACTCTGTCCTACTGCATTTGAATTGATAATGCCATTGCCTATTCTAAGTTATTTATGTGTGAACATACAAGTTATTACTCAAACTGGGATGGTTTATGAGAATAAAAGGAGGCACTCTTCATAATCAGTCTAAGCCAACAGACATAAACCAGGTACACTAGAATACATAGACACCTGACTGCTCACACATTCATTTAAGAATCATGACCAAAACCCTCTGACTGGCTTAATAGGCAGAAATTCTGAGAATTTAAAAACTAAAAATGAAATATTATTAATTTGCATTAAAAATAAATTGCTTGCTAACATAGGATAAGTTGCAGAAAGACTGATCAACGTGCAGATATGATGTCAAAGGCTCATCTTGTAGTCAAAATATTATTGAAGGGTAGAACAACAGGCTGTTAGTGGTAGTCCAACCAAGATATTAGGATTGGGTGACAGTCTTTCAGGTAATGAAATTTTATTTAATTCAATGAAACATAAAATGGAGACTAAAGGTATAGCAATAAACAGGTCTGGCAGACTTAGTATAAAGGAAGACATATAAAATTAATAATTAGGCATATCTGATGATCATAAACTTAGTATAAGCTCACATTTAAATAATGTGAAAAAATGCAATCTAGCCATTAATAAAAGACTAAAAAAAAGGTAGATGGCATCCATTCTTTGTCAAATCCAGTATTTTTTATGGAAAATACTAACACAGACATGATAGAGGGTTTCTGTTTTCCCCTTTGCCTCCTACCTTTGCCCCATTTTCTTTCTTTATTATTACCTACCTTCTCTGTCCCATGAATTTGACTAGCTGGAAAAACCACAACTCTTGTGAAAATAGTTCTAAGAAAATACTGAGCTGGTGGTTGTTGGGACAGTACATTCACTTCTTTCAGACTCACTCTCTTTAAGGTCCACGGCCACTGATTCTATACCAACCAACACAGGTCACCCGATCTGTATGGGCCCCAAGGAGCTTCATGAAGACACTACTACACAGTGCCTCACCTCATGCCTGTTCCTTAGTCACGTGCTCAACATCACCTATTCCATGAAAACCCTGAGTCTACTTCATTCGGGGGGTCACCTGGTTTTTAAGTACTCACTGGTGTACATCAGCTGAATAAAATCCTTTAACTTTGATTTGAATCACCTAAATCATTTTCACCTACATCATTTTCTATGCTCAAAAGGGAACTCTAACAAATTAGTCTGTGCCTAAAGTCAAATATCTAAGGTGGTATAACGGATGACATACTGAGAAATGGCAGGAGAAACTCTATTGAAATGTTAATCTTCAGATAAGAAGATTGTTGAAAAAGAGTGGTGATTTGTTCTATATTTCCCTATAGATTAAAAACAAAAAAGAAACACTATAAAGATAGGTGCTCAATTTTAAGACTCAGGGTAGATTTAGAAATTCATTTTGCAAAGCAATGAACTGCTCATTTTTGTGAATGTTCAGGAAAAGGTTGGATGACCATCTTTCAAAAATACTATTGAATTGCCGGCTTCCACCTGCAATTAGGAGAGTGTCCTTCTCACAACACTCAGCAGCCTTTAGTTGATTATCGTTGACAGCTTAATACATGAATAAAGCTTTGTCTGGTGAAAGAGCCTAGGAGCAATGACATCCCAGTAGTCATGAGCGCAACTAGCACCCACATCTTGGTTTTGAAATTTCAGGCTTCATACTAAGATGGAAACATAGGAAGCTCCTGAATTCCCCTCCTCTACAGACACACCATATACACAGCAACACACGGAGCAATTCCCTCTGAGAGAAATCCAGAAACTACTGACTCCTACACATCAGATAACTGAGCAAATACCCACATCAAGACAGATAGGAAAGATTATAATGATCTCTCACCATAAACTCCACCCCAGCACTGCTCCAAACAATCAGGAGGGAACCCCCAACTCACAGCTTCTCATGCAGAGCAAAGGCCTGGGACCTTATCTAATACCCCTATTTTTAAAGCTGCTACCTGAACAGTGGACTGTCAAATCACCTAGCTCTGATAGCTACCAGGGCTTGTGTTCACAAGTCCCACAGGACTATAAGAAACAAAGAAGAATTTGTAAATGGCCAAGAAAGCACTCACCGCAGCTATCCTCCCAGGGTTCAGCACAGTGTGAAGACTCAAGAACACCCATTTCCCAGGCTTTCCTTGGAAGGAGTTTGACTATCTCCTTTACTAACTGCTGCCTGAGGGTTCAGCTTTTAATTAGCATGCGTGTAAGTGCTGATGTAACTCTCCTCAGAGCTTAAAAAGCAGGCAGGCCTTTCCTCCACCCTTTCCTTCCAGCTCACTCACAATAAAACCAAGTTGCTAGTATTTCCCTGGAAGGAGCTTGTTCACACATCTAGTGCCCCAAATTTTATACCTGCCACCCAAAGGACAAGCCCCTAAAATAAGTTCGTGTGGCCAATGAGGCTTGAATTCATGATCGACAAGACTATGGCAAACCAAAAAACAGTTTGTAAATGGGAATGGAAACACCCCCCACAACTATACGCCCAAGTTCAGTGCAGAGGGAGCAAGTAAAAATGCCCATCTCCCAGTTTCTCCTTGGAAGGGGTTTGACTGCGCACTTTCACAGCTGCTGCCTGAGGGTCCAGCTTCCCATCAGTGTGCATCTAGGTGCTGACTGTGATCCTTCCCTTTGGGACTCTCACAGGTTTTGTAATGCACTATATTAACAATCCGAAGAATAAAAATAATATGACCATCTCCATAGGTGCAGAAAAGCATTGGACAAAATTCAACATTCATACATTATAAAAACTCTTCATAAAATGAATATAGAATGAATGTACCTAAACATAATAAAGGCCATATATGATAAGTCCACAGCTAATATCATACTTAACCATGAAAAAGCTTTTCTGCTGAGGTCAGGAATAAGACAAGGATGCCCACTCTTGTCAGTTTAGTTCCACACAGAAAGGGAAATAAAAGACATTCAAATCGGAAAGAAAGAGGTAAAATTGTCTCTGTTTAGAATAACCTTAAATATAGAAAACCCTGAAGACTCTACCAAAACAACAACAACAACAACAAAACAAAACAACAACAAAAAAAACCTCTGTGAACTAATAAATAAATTCAGCACAGTTGCAGGGTTCAAATTCAATATAAAAAATCAGTTGCAGGCGTGCCTACGTGGCTCAGTCTGTTAAGCGTCTGACTCTTGATTTCAGCTCAGGTCATGATCTCAGAGTGGTGAGACTGAGGCAGTTGTGGGTCTCCGTGCTCAGTAGGGAAACTACTCAAGATTCTCACTCCCTCTCCTTCTGCCCCTCCTCTCCTGCACATGCGTGCATGTTCTCTCTCTTTTTCTCTCTCTAAAATAAATACTAACATAACATAATAAAAAATTATTAAAAAAAATAAATCTTTTTAAAAAATCAGTTGCATTTATATATACTAACAATGAACTACCAGAAAAAAATTAAGAAAATTATTTTATTGAAAATAGAATCAAAAAGAATAAAATACATAATAAATTTAACCAAGAAGATGAAAAATCTGTTCACTGAAAACTATAAAACATTGATGAAGAAACTGAAGACACAAATAAATGGAAAGATACTTTGTATACATGAATTGGAAGAATTAATATTACTACCCAAATGATCCACAATCAATGCAAACCCTATCAAAATTCCAATAGCACTTCTCATAGAAATAGAAAAAAAAATCCTGAAATTTGTATGGAACCAAAAAGACCTCAAATAGACAAAGAAACCTTGAGTAAGCAAACATAGAGGCATCCTGATTTCAAACTGTATCACAAAGCTGTAATATTCAAAGCAGTATGACATTGGCATAAAGACATGCACATAAATCAATGGAACAGAATAGAGAGCCTAGAAATAAGCCCATGCATATATGGACAATTAATTTTTGACAAAGGAGCCAAGAATATACAATGGGGAATGGATCATCTCTTCAATAACTGTTGCTGGGAAAACTGGATATCCTCTTATAAAAGAATGAAATTAGACCCCTATAGTATACCATACACAAAAATCAACTCATAATGGATTAAAGACCCCAAACCATAACACCCTTAGGAGAAAACACAGCAGGGATTTTGGCTTTTTAGATTGACACCAAATGACTTTTTAGATTTGACACCAAAAGTAAAGTCAACAAAAGCAAAAATAAGTAAGTAGAACTATACTAAACTTAAAAGCTGCTTCTCAGCAAAGGAAACCATCAACAAAATGAAAATACAATATACAAAATGGGAGAAAATATTTGCAAACCACATATTCTATAAAGGGTTAATATTCAAAATATAGAAGGAACTAATACAACTCAATAGCAAAAATAAATAAATAAATAACCCAATCAAAACCAGGCAAAAGACCTGAATAGACATTTTTCTAAAGACAACATCCAAATGGCCAACAGGTATATTTAAAGGTCCGCAATATCACTCATCATCAGAAAAATACAAAGCAAAACCACAATGAGGTATCATCTCACACCTGTTAGGATGGCTTTATCAAAATGACAAAAGATAACAATTCCTTGTGAAGATACGGAGGAAAAGGGACCCTTGTACACTGTTGGTGGGAATGTAAGCTGGTATGGCTACTATGGGAAACAATGTTGGTGGGTTCTCAAAAGTTAAAAATTTGAATTACCATATGATTCAGCAATCCCACTTCTGGGTATATATCCCAAAGAAAGAAAAACAAGATACCAAAGAGATACATATATTCCCATATTCACTGCAGCATTAGTCACAATAGTCAAGGTGTGAAATGGAAACAACTTAATTGCCCATTGAAGATGAATAAAGAAAGTGTGAAAAGAAAAATATAAAGCAAATACGTAAAATATAAAATAAATTATCATTCAGCCTTAAAAAAAGAAAAAGGAAATCTTGCAATTTGCACAAACATGGATGAAGCTGGAGGGCATGATGCTAAGTGAAAAAAGCCCGTCAGAGTAGGACTGATACTGCAGGGTATCACTTAACATGTGGAATTAAAATTTTTAAAAGTTAAATAGAAGGTGGTTATGAGGGGCTAAGAGGAAGCGGAAATAAGGAGAAAGAGGTTGGTAAAAGGTTACAAACTTTCAGTTATAAGATTAATAAAGTCTTAGGATCTAATATATAACATGGTTACTTGACTATAGTTGATAATACCGTATTGTATAATTTGAATTTGCTAAGAGATTAGGATTTGTGTTTTCACTAAATAAGTACATAAATAAATAAATAAATAAATAAATAAATAAATAAATAAATAAAGGTGATGGTTATATTAATTAACTCAATGGTGGAAATCCATTCCCATAAATCCATAATTTATATTTATATCAAATCATCACATTGTACACCTTAAACACACTATAATTTAATTTGTCAATTATACTTTAATAAAGCAGGACAAATATTACTGAACTGCTAAATTAGGTAAGAATCTTTTTTTTAAAAGATTTTATTTATTTATTTGACAGAGAGAGACAGCCAGTGAAAGAGGAAACACGAGCAGGGGGAGTGGGAGAGGAAGAAGCAGGCTCCCAGTGGAGAAGCCTGATGTGGGGCTCGATCCCAGAAGGCTAGATCACGCCCTGAGCCAAAGACAGACGCTTCACCACTGCACCACCTAGGCGCCCCATAGGTAAGAATCTCTTAAAAGCCATTGATATCCAAATTTCTCAATTTTTCATGTGATGATCTCAGGACATATTTTCAAAAACAGCTTCTTTTGTATTTTCTTTGAGAATTTTAACATGTTTTGCTTATGTATTAAACATTTACATGCATATTATTTGGGGGAGAATCATTCTGTTCAAGAAGTTTTTCTCATTTGCTACATGCATTTCAAAATGAGACATACTTCCAAGTATATTCATTCTCATCAAATGATTTATGAGTAAACATTACTTAAGAGGCAAAGATAGGTGACAGTGTAAGACCAGATTCTGTAAAATATTTTTATATCTGCTCGTGTTTTACAAGAAATTAGAAAGAAAAAATCTTTTGGAGCTCTAGAATGTTAAAAACTATATGCGTTATTTTTCTCAGGGGACTAGTAGATTAGAGTTCATTTACTCTAATTTTCGGAAGAATATTGCCTCTTATTTTCAGGCTAGTTGAGTAAGATGGTGGTTCTTTTGACATGGACATTTTACTTAGTAGAATCAACTACAGTAGATGAAACACATTTACCAAAAATACATCATCATTCCCGTTTAGATTCTACACACATGGCTTCAATTCATTCTCAGCTCAATAGAAAATATCTTTGGATACTTCATTTCACTGCATCCACTACTATCATTATATTAAAAAACATTTAAAGAACCTAAATTATCATTATATTCAAAAATATATCCATTATATTAAAAAATACATTAAAATGGGGGCGCCCGGGTGGCACAGCGGTTAAGCGTCTGCCTTCAGCTCAGGGCGTGATCCCGGAGTTCTGGGATCGAGCCCCACGTCAGGCTCTTCCACTATGAGCCTGCTTCTTCCTCTCCCACTCCCCCTGCTTGTGTTCCCTCTCTCGCTGGCTCTCTCTCCCTCTCTGTCGAATAAATAAATAAAATCTTAAAAAAAAAAAATACATTAAAATGTGTATAATTTGAAATTATGCTCTGTCCTCTAGTATGTACCAATATAACTCTGAAATTAAAAATTCTATCCCTTCAAGGGTGCCTGGGTGGCTCAGTCAGTAAAGTTGGTAAGGCTCAGTTGATTTCAGCTCCAGTCATAATTTCAGGGTCTTGGGATTGAGCCTTGAGTTGGGCTCCACACTCAGAGGAGAGTCTGCTTGAGGATTCTCTCTCCTCCTCTCTCTGCCCCTCCCCCTGCTCATGCTCTCTCTCTCTTGCAAATAAATAAATCTTAAAAAATAATTCTATCCCTTGCCTTGTACTGTTTTCCTCACCCAGAAAGCCTGTTCTCATGCTCTGTTTCCCTTTTTCTTCCTCAATGCCTTTTTTGTTCTTGATGCCATTTTAAGCCATGTGCATGGTCTAAAAACCACATAATTTAATATCTATTTTGCCTGTTTAATGGCATTTCTTATGCTTGTAGGTTAACCTAGGATTTAGTGTTCTCCTTGTTTTTATACATTATTTCCTCTACTTAATTGCAGGTCTGTTTTTTTGGGTTTGTTTTATTTTTGTTTTTTTCTGGTTGTTTACCACTGCCAATAGCTTTTATTTTAATTTATACCCCCCAAAGCACAAGTATCTGCCATGTGCATGTAGATCCCCAGTAATTATTTGTTGATTAACTGATTTTCACCCTTTTTTAAGGAAAAAAAAATGGCAGGAATTTGAATACAAGCGATTCATCAAGTTCAGAATGTCTATAGGGGGGATTGATTGGAAAATTTGCCACAGGGTCCTAAGGTTGATCCCCGCATTGGGCTCCCTGCTCAGCGGGGAGTCAGCTTCTCCCTCTGCTGCTCTCTCTCAATTAAATAAATGAAATCTTAAAAAATTTTTTTAAATTAAAAAAATGAAAACACATCAAGGTTGTAATAAAATAAAATAAAACTTTGGAGAAAAATGTTTTGTTTCAGTCTAAGGCAAACGCTGATCATTAATTGGTTTTCTCTCAATTCTTGTTACACTGGTAGTAACACACACACATATATATGTGTATAAAAATATATATATTTAATAACAGAGATTGCATATGTCTTGTCTTCTTTGATGTCTCATGGTATAACTCCTATAAAACAGTCATATTTTCTCTAAGCTTTTTGAGCGTCTGATTGTTGAGCCCCATTTGTCACTTAATTAGCTGATATCACCACAAACAGAATTGTACATAGTTTTAAATGATAAATTATTATTATTATCTATTGTTACCAGTATTCCTTCTGCTATATTAGTTTCACAGTTTTTAATAAAAACATTTTATATTCTCCGTGTAATAAAGAGATTGCATACTGAAAGCGTGCATTTTTAAATCTGCACAGCAGCCCTTCATTTCCAGCCAGTATGTTGCTACAGTTCTGTAATTCTACATTAATTTAACAAGAGAAGAGCATTACTTTACATCACTATCACTGTCTAGTTGTCCCATTTGAACACTGCCTGGAGAATCTAGTTTACTATACTTAATAGGTATTTTTTGTTATATTCCTTTAGACCTCAGTAGAGATTTTTACCTATAAATACTATGGACTGTGTGCAAGACAGCACTGAGTTTAGAATCAATTTACTTTAATTTAAATAATTTATCTCCAATAGTGATATTGTTATATATAAAACCGAAGTAAACGGCCCTTTGGTCCTGATTGCAAATATAAGAAATATATTCTACCTTGCATTTTAACAAACCTTGTTAAATAACATTATGAACATTAATTTTTCATGTTCTGTGTAATTGCATCAAAAGGAAAATCACAGTTTTCAACAAAATTTAAAGAAGTAGATCAACTGAAGAGTTTGACTCTATCACTCTATTTCCTCTTGACACTTGTCATTTGCCGTTAGATAATGTATTTACTTCTCCGCATCCTTGTACTTTCAGCACTCATGCTTCTACAGAAGAAGGAAATTTCTATAGTCAGTTTTTTAGTCGGCTTTCAAAATTATATTTTAAGAAAAACTTCCTGTCTCAGTAGTAAGGGAAAGGAGCAGGCTGACCCATTATTTATCCAGTTAGAGTTTTTAGTTTTGTCATTTCAAATTATGTTATCTAGTTTCTATAGTTAAGAAGTATAGTTCTGTAGTTAAGTATAGGCTGATTTAACATACTGCAAATTTACCAGTGTTTCTACTTCTGCTCAACCTTTTTTGCTTTCTTTTAAACATCATAAAATAGTGTGAAAAGAATAAAAATCTCAAAACTGTTTCAACTGTTACATAATGAAACTATTTTCTCCATCTATACTTAATACTGGTTATGTAAGTAAAACTGATTTTTTTTTAATAAGGAAATATCCCAAATGTAGATGTTTCTGTGATTTTCTAACTATGTATATACAGTTAAATCATGTAAACTTCTAGAGAATGTATAAATTTGGAATAATAATTTATATTTACCTTCACAGATAATTGCTGAAGTATTTTGCAAAATCTAAAAATATATACATTTTCAAGGTAAAAGTTTTTGTTATGGTTTTCTCTTTTCTTGTTCTGATAGAGTTGATCTCATTTCTTGTTGTATTAGGAACTTTTTCAATCTCTATATTTGTTTTTCATATGTAAGACTTTGCAATGACATATTGCTAAAGTGTGTTTCCTGACAGCGCAAAGGAACTCTGGTGTTTGATCTTTATCAAATACGTTCTGAGGATCAATCGGGATTTAGGGCAGTGCTGCAACAGATAAACAAATGTCCCTTTTATCAATGACTTTATTAACAGAACTGTCCTACAGGTTTGTCTCTAAAACATTTGAATTCCACTTTAATCAGCAAAACAAAATATCAGTAGTTTAGTCATCTGTCATAGAATTCAATATTGGATTGACTTTGAATCATTACTTGCCAAAGGCTTGCTTGACTCAGTCACCTGGTATTTTGCTCTGCCACACATGTTAACGACACATTTCTTTAGGCTCTCTACTGACTGAAAACAGTGAGCAATGTGAAAGGACCATTTTATTTCAGTTCTAAGAGAAACGCTTTTATCATCACCACTTTCTAAAATATATATGCAAGTCAGATTAAAACCTGGGTCACTCCCAGGAAGAAGAAAGTAGTATTTGAACTAGAAAGAATTCAAAGGAACTCTTTGGAGGAGAGGTAGTCTGTGCTTTAGAATCATCTGATTAACTTTCAAAACATCCCTTTGAGTGAGATGTTGGTATGCCCATTTTACAAATGAGGGAGTTAAGACTCCAAGATACTAAAAAGCTTACATACAGTATGTGGACTGTGATAGGCAGAATGGTCCCCAGTGATGCCCACGCCCTAATTCTCGGAACATATGAATATGTTATGTTACATGATAAAGAGGACTTTGCAGATGTAATTAAGGTCACCAACCTTAAAACATTGAGATTATCCTGAATTATCTCAGCATGCACAATCTAATCATATGAGCCCTTAAAAGAAAAAAAAATCTCTGGCTAGAGGCAGGAAAGAGGAAAGAGAAGTCAGACAGATGTAAAGCATATTATCACTATATCATGGCACACATATAAACTTATCAATGGCATTTAGCATATTCTCTACTATACTGCAATTATTAGTTTCCATAATTTTATCTTTCTTCCTAAAATGAAAATGATTAATGTAAAAAAGAACACCTTATTTAAAACTTTATGATCTGTAGTGTTAGTTAAATTTTCAATTCAATAGATGACAAGTGTATAATTGTTTGTTTAAAAAATTTCTACTCTCACTTTTTCAGAGTCAGTATAACAAATATCCATTTGAGCATCCTAACCATGTTTTGGCAATGCTCTATTTTAAAATATTATTATTAACTAATAAGAGTTATAGAGAGGATTATATATATATTCATATATATGTGTATATAGGGAGTGAGAAAGAGAGAGAAGAGAAGTGAGGAGAGAGACAGAGATTGAGTGATTGAGTAAGGTTATAGGCATGAAGTTTCCAGATCTGAGAAAGCGTTTATTCTTCACAGAGTGGTATCTTGTGTTAGCTACCCCATGTTCCAAATCCCCACGGAGTGACATGAATGAGGATCATATTTCACCCGCACATGCAGTTGGTTTACATTACAGTAAAACAACCCCAAAGTTATGAGACTAAGAGCTTATATAGGTCCTGCGGACATATCTGCCCCCTTCCCCAGGTCCCCACATAAAGATCTAATCACTCTGCAATGCAAAAAAAGCCTCTCCGAGGAGGGGCAGGGGGGAAGGTCTTTATCCTTATTTATTCTACTGGAATGGAAGCAAATGCCTCTGGGTAGACATCTTTAAACTTCTAGCTTCCCAGGCCTTCGCTATGCAGTCATTTTTCTTGATTAGAAGTCTTCAACCATGCAAATCATGAAATATTCATAGAAAATTCTCTTTCAACACAGTCATTCTGTAAATCAGTAAACATGTCCAATTATTGCTTGCAAAACGAATCTGATCACCATATCCATTCTACACATCCCCCCAATTGTTTTTCTAGTTCAAACACTCTTCCAAATCTCCACATCCAAGTTTAATATTTGTTCTGGATTTTCAGCATACTAATTTTATACATCACAACCTCACTATAATGTGATAACTGATATAAAAAAATTAATCATATAAATATGGGTTTGCTTACTGCTAGGTTTAGGGAAAGATTTCAAAACTCAATTGCTGGAGGTTCTGAGGGCTCTATTCAAAACCACACTAGTTCTAGCTACAGTTTGGTCCTTCCTGGAAGTGGCATCAACTCCAAGTTAGATATTGACATGGATGGTTATGGGTCCTATGACTAGCCAGAAATTCTAGGAAGTGATTCCAAAAATCTCCGGGTGATGGATACCTATTTTATTGTCATTATCTGACTCTATAGGGTGAGGAGCAAACGGGGTTAATGATAAGCAGAATCATCTCCAGAATTTTTGAGACTGTAAATTTCATTGCCTATGAAAATCTTGCTTCTATTTCCAGAACTTTCATATCTAAAATAAGCTAAGAACTTCAACCTACCTATATCAGTCAGAGTGTCCAGAATTCATACGTGTGTGTGTGTGTGCATGCAGATACGTGTGTGAATATACACATATAAATATATGTATTTATATTAAAATATAGGGACTTTCTCTATATGTGTATATAATTATAAATACATAAACACATATATTAATATACTAAAAACATATATACATACATATATATCTGTATAAACACACATGCAGAAAGAGGGGAGATTAATTTCAAGGAATTGGATTGCATGATTGTGGGGGCTGGCTAGTCAGAAATCTGTAGGCCAGGTTGGCAAATGGAAACTTTTAGTCAGGAACTGGCACCACTGTCTTGAGACAGAATTTTTTCTTCCTCATGGAAATCTTGGTTTTGTTTCTTAAGACCTTCAACTGATTGGATGAGCTCCATCCATATTATCAAAAATAATCTCCTTTACCTAGAGTCAACTGATTATAGGTTTTAACCATATCTACAAGATACCTTCACAGCAACATACAGATTAGTGTTTAATTGAATAACTGAGTATTATAGTCTAATTGACACCTGAAATTTATAATCACACATTTGTGAACATACTCTGGGTAGAAGCCTAATTGAAAGTCGATTCATTTTATATCTGAATTCTCCATATTGTGAAATTATATATATATATTTGTAGACTTACGGTTGGTACTGTTAAAAACAGAGGTAACAATCTGAATCCAAACAAGGGGCTACACTGCAATTTATACTGTTGTGGTCCAATATGTCCTGCTCTCTGTAGGTGCTTATACACTTAGGTTAATGGGATATCATCAAAAAAAAAAAAAAATTCTATATCTGCCAGATAAGAAACATAAAATTGTGAGTTTGAACTCCATTAAAAAGTGAATGCTTATTTTTATTTATAAACCATACATTCA
The DNA here is from genome assembly GCF_023065955.2 of Ursus arctos. Taxonomy (NCBI): domain Eukaryota; kingdom Metazoa; phylum Chordata; class Mammalia; order Carnivora; family Ursidae; genus Ursus; species Ursus arctos. Next base: position 22,657,081 of record NW_026622775.1, read on the forward strand.
TAAATACAATTCAACAAATATGGCAAGTAGTGACAAATGTACACATATCTGATATTATTGGAGTACAGTCAAGATGACTAAAAACTGAAAACTAATCCTTACAATAACTCTATACTACTTTACTGGACAAAAAGTTTATACTTTTTAAAAACATTACTTTTCTTTCATTAAAAATAACATAGAATTTAAAATGGGAAAGTCAGAATTTTTAGTCATTCAAAAGCTTTGAACATGAAAACCTCTTAGAGATGACACAATATTTTCAGTATAAATTATTTCACATGATATATGTATTTGAAATGCAAAAGAGGGACATTTTATTAGCACATATTTCACTTTTACTTAATATTGTGAATCACAGTATTTGTTCCACAAAAGAGTTGATAAAGCTTAAATTAATGCTCTATTTTATATGTGCTGGTAACCTTCCTTTTCCATGTTCTGCTAATTTTAATAATTCAAATATAATCTGCCCATTTATCACATTCTCTTACTCCCTTAATATTATTAACTGTTAGTCATCTTGCTAAAGATTTAGCAAATTTTTCATTTTATAGTTTTATCTAAAGCTTAATTATTGACCATAAAATTAAATATATATCATTTCCCAGAAATAGTCTATTAGGTTAGGGTGTATATCTACATAGTGGTCCACTATTATTGCATGAAGGTTGCAATTTATAATAATCATACAAAAGCTAATAATGCATAAAGACAAATGTTATTTTCCTGTATTTTATTAAACAATCAAACTTTAACATAAAATTTGAAAAAAAAAAAGATTACTTTCTACCTTCTGGGAAAATGTACATCTAAGAACAATACAGATGAATGGAATTCTAAACATCAATTATCTTTCAATATAGTCCTTCATTTTAAAAAGCTTTACAACACTTTTCTCTTCCACTCCCAAAAATGAGGTTATATTAAGAATGCTGACATAATAGGTTTTTTTCCAAAAAGGTTGATGGATTCCTGTCATAATCCAAGAGATTTCCCAGTGGTGTTTAACTCAGTAAAATGACTGAACCCCCCTCCCCAACTGCACTGATCATATCTCCACAGTGGGTGCCCTTTAACTCCTCCTTGGGCTCTGATAATCCTTCTGTCAAGAGACAAATGGAAGGAACATATACTTGGCTGTTGTGTGTCATGTAAGTGACAGCAAATATCTCACTGCCTGTTTTCTTGATTGCTTTTTCTATTGTAGACTATAGTACTTAGGAATACAATAAAAAGCCTATCTATCCTATAATTAGAATGTGTTTTAAATCTTTAAAATTACTTCTATGCTACCCAGAGCAATTTACACTTTCAATGCCATCCTGATCAAAATACCAATGACGTTTTTCAAAGAACTGGAACAAACAGCCCTTAAATTTGTGTGGAACCAGAAAAGGTCCCGAATCGCCAAGGAATTGTTGAAAAGGAAGAACAAAGCTGGGGGCATCACGTTGCCGGATTTCAAGCTATACTACAAAGCTGTGATCACAAAGACAGCATGGTACTGGCACAACAACAGACACACAGACCAATGGAACAGAAGAGAGAACCCAGAAATGGACCCTCGGCTCTTTGGGCAACTAATCTTTGACAAAGCAGGAAAAAAAAAATCCAGTGGAAAAAAGACAGTCTCTTCAATAAATGGTGCTGGGAAAATTGGACAGCTATATGCAAAAGAATGAAACTTGACCACTGTCTCACATCATACACAAAGATAAACTCCAAATGGATGAAAGACCTCAATGTGAGACAGGAATCCATCAAAATCATAGAGGAGAACATAGGCTGCAACCTATTCGACATCGGCCACAGCAACTTTTTTCATGACACATCTCCAAAAGCAACAGAAACAAAAGAAAAAATGAACTTGTGGGACTTCATCAAGATACAAAGCTTCTGCACAGCCAAGGAAACAGTCAAAAAAACTAAGAGGCAGCCCACGGAATGGGAGAAGATATTTGCAAATGACACTACAGATAAAGGACTGGTATCCAAGATCTACAAAGAACTTCTCAAACTCAATACATGGGAAACAAATAATCAAATCAAAAAATGGACAGAAAATATGAACAGACACTTTTCCAATGAAGACATACAAATGGCTAACAGACACATGAAAAAATGTTCAAAATCATTAGCCATCAGGGAAATTCAAATCAAAGCCACACTGAGATACCACCTTACGCCAGTTAGAATGGCAAAAATTGACAAAGCAGGAAAGAACAAATGTTGGAGAGGATGTGGAGAAAGGGCATCCCTCTTACACTGTTGGTAGGAATGCAAGTTGGTACAGCCACTCTGGAAAACAGTGTGGAGGTCCCTTAAAAAGTTAAAAATAGAGCTACCCTATGATCCAGCAATTGCACTACTGGGTATTTACCCCAAAGATACAGACATAGTGAAGAGAAGGGCCATATGCACCCTAATGTTCATAGCAGCATTGTACACAATAGCTAAATTGTGGAAGGAGCCGAGATGCCCTTCAACAGACGAATGGATTAAGAAGATGTGGTCCATATATACAATGGAATATTACTCAGCCATCAGAAAGAACGATTACCCAACATTTGCAGCAACATGGATAGAACATAACATTTATAGAACATAAGAAATAGCAGGGAGATCGGTAGGAGAAGGAAGGGAAGAATGAAGAGGGGGTAAACAGAAGGGGGAATGAACCAGGAGAGACTGTGGACGGTGGGAAACAAACTAAGGGCTTCAGAGGGGAGGGGGGTGGGGGATTGGGAGAGGCCGGTGATGGGTATTAAGGAAGGCACATATTGCATGGAGCACTGGGTGTTATACACAAATAATGAATCATGGAACATTACATCAAAAACTAAGGATATACTGTATGGTGACTAACATAACATAATAAAATATTATTATTAATAAATAAATAAATAAGTCTTTAAAATTACTAATCCACTGGCAAGTCTCTACATAGGATCTAATCTCCTAATTTGCAATCTACTTATAGATAGAGCTGGTAAAAGGGGAATGGATAAGCACAGAAGACAGACAAGAGCAGAATCTAGGTCTGGAAAATCCAGCTGATCTCCCCATGCTTTGTTTGAATACTTCCCTTTTCAAATTTAGAATACCTGGAATATGTGCCCATTTTTGTAATATAGATATGTAAGTTAAATACTCTTCAGTAAGTGTGGTGAGTTAACAAATTATTATAGTCTTGTGTCATGTTTCCCAGAAGTATATCCTGGAACAAAGATTCCTGTGTGAGTGAGTTATGCAGGAAGTACTTCTAGAAGAAACCATAAAGGAGTGTAAGACAGGACAGGCTAGTGGAAAAAAGAGTAGCATATCAGATAACATTTGCTGTAAAACAAACCACACCAATATTTACTAATTTAAAATGAAAATCAGGGGGGAAGATTAAGATGGCAGAGAAGTAGGGGGAACCAAAGCAAGCCTCCTCCGTCGAACACAGCTAGGTAAATACCAAATCACTCTGAACACCCAAAAAATTGATTAGAAGTTTTAGAGAACACAGTTTCATGTCTACAAACAGAAAAAATGACCTGTGGAAGGTAGAACTGCAGAGGGACAAAAATTGTTTTGTGGGAGAAAAAAGCCATGGGCACTGCAGAGAGGCGGGAGCCCTGATCAGGGAGAGAATAGCAAGAGAGAATGAGAAAGAGAAAGAGAGAGTGGGGGCGGGGGGGGGGGGGGCATAGTGAAAACACACACAGAGGACTGCACAAGAAAACTGTTCCCCAAAACCATAGACAGAGAAAAAAGAGAGGGTGTCAATACCTCCAGTCTTTCATAAATGGGGGAGGGCAGAATCTGAAGTTTCAGAGGTCAGCACCATTACCAGGGTCAGGCCTGGCTGTACTCTGACATGGAAGCAGGGCCCAGTCCTGGGAGCAGGCAGCTGAGGATCCCCAGGGTTACAGGGGGAGAAGCAGTTCCCCTTCTTATAGTGCATTTGGTAGAGGTGATACGGCCTCTCTGAGGGCAAAAGACCCTTCAGGCACCATTGAGCCATCCCATTCACCAGTAATAGGAACAAAGATACCAGCTGAAGGCAGCAAACCCTGGTGCTGCCTATGTGCTGTGATTACCCTGAGTTCTGAAGTGCTGTGCTTCATGGGCACACAACTGTTTTCCAGGACAAGCCAGCACCAGCCACAGCGCAGTGAGACCCTCCCCCAGAGGATAAGCACTAATCCATTATGCAGGAGTCTCTGAAGTGTGGAGTTTTCAAGCACAGCTGGGCCTGAGATAAAACAGTACTGTATTGCTTGGCAGGAAGACAACTCAGCCAAGGAAAGGGTGAAGGTGGGAATCTAAGGGAAGCCAGGGACATAGGGGTGATTGTGCCTCTATGAGGGTTTCCTAAAGAGTGGCCCATGGGAGCTTCCTGCTCTGGAGATGAGAGAGAGGGGCAAATCCATTTTCACCCCTTGCCCACCATTTATCAATCCCAGTAAGCTAAACAGCGCCACTAAGTGGAGAATGGAGCCACTACATCAAGCCCTGCCCGCCCTCCCCGCACCGCCCCCCCAACCCGCAGGCACACATGTACTAGGGCAAATCCATCTGAGAATCAGAGCAGCAGGTCCCTGACCCAGAAGACTAGCACAAACCCCTCACCTGTACCAAGTCTCCTGATCATAGAGTGCTTTGAAGTTTCAAAAGCTCTAGGGGAAACAGGATCTAGCTTCCTTTGAAGTTTTTTTTGTTTGTTTCATTTTGTTTGTTTTTGTTTCTGTTGTTTTCTTAGACACAGAAAGAGCAATTTTTATTTTATTTTTTTAATTTTTAAGTTTTTTTCTCTGTTTTTCTTTTTTCTATTAAGCTTCTCTTAACAAGGAGACAAAAACACACCTAGAATCTAGGTTCCTTTATTTTTTTTTTTATTTTTTTCATTTTAATTTAATTTTATTTTGATTATATTTCCCCCTCCAAAATGACAAGACAAAGGAATTCACTACAAAAGAAAGAACAGGAAGAAATGATGGTTAGGGAGTTAATCAATACAGATATAAGTAAGAAATCTGAACTAGAATTTAAAACAACACATAAGGATACCAACTGAGCTTGTAAAAAGCATGGAAAACACTAGAGAATCCTTAACTGCAGCAATAAAAGAGCTAAAAATCTAGTCTGGCCGAAATTAAAAATGCTATAACTGAGATGCAAATCCGAATGTATGTCATAATAATGAAGATGGATGAAGCAGAGGAATGAATTAGTGGTATAGAAAAAATTATGGAATATAATGAAGCTGAAAAGAAGAAGGAAACAAAGGTAATGGATCACAAAGATAGACTGTGGGAACTCAGCAACATATTAAAATGGAATAGCATTCATATCAAAGGAGTTCCAGAAGATGAAGAGAAAGAAAAAGGGGCAGAAGGTTTATTTGAGCAAATCATAGCTGATAACTTCCCTAATCTGGGGAAGGACACAGATATCAAAACCCAAGAAGCACACAGAACTCCCATTAAATTCAGCAAAAGCTGGCCTTTGTCAAGGCATATCATTGTCAATTTCACAAAATACACAGACAAGAGAGAATCCTCAAAGCAGCAAGGGACAAAAATTCCTTAACCTACAAGGGAAGACAGATTAGGTTCAAAGCAGATCTATCCACAGAAACTTGATAGGCCAGAAGAGAATGGCAGGATATATTCAACATGCTAAATGGGGGAAAAATGCAGCCAAGAATACTTTACCCAGCAAAGCTATCATTCAGAATAGAAGGAGACATAAAGAATTTCCTAGAGAAACAAAAACTAAAGGAGTTCATGACCTCTAAACCAGCTCTGCAAGAAATATTAAAGGGGAATCTTTGAGTGAAGAAAAAGGCCAAAAGCAACAAAGAATAGAAGAATAGAAAGGAACGGAGAACATCACCAGAAAACCAATTGTATAGGTAACACAATGACACTAAATTCATATCTTTCAATAATCACTCTGAATGTAAATGGACTAAATGCTCCAATTGAAAGACATAGGGTATCAGAATGGATAAAAAACACAAGACCCATCTATAAGCTGCCTATGGCATATAGACCTAAAGACATCAGCAGATTGAAAGGGAGGGGATGGAGAACCATCTATCATGTTAATGGACACCAAAAGAAAATCAGAGTAGCCATACTTGTATCAGACAAGGTAGATTTTAAAATAAAGACTGCAACAAGAGATGAAGAAGGGCATTATATCATAACTAAGAAGTCTATACACAAGAAGATCTAACAATTGTAAATATTTGTGCCCCCAACTTGGGAGCACCCAAAAATATAAATCAGTTAATAATAAATATAAAGGAACTCCTTGATAACAACACAATAATAGCAGAGGACTTAATACCCCACTTACAGCAATGGATATATCATTTAAACAGAATATCAACAAGGAAACAATGGCTTTGAATGATACAGAGGACTCAATGGACTTAACAGATATATTCAGATCATTGCATCCTAAAGCAGCAGAATACGCATTCTTTTTGAGTGCACATGGACCATTTTGCATAATGAATCACACACTGGGTCACAAGTCAGCCCTCAACAAGTATAAAAACACTGAGTTCATACCATGCATATTTTCAGACCACAACACTATGAAACTTGAGGTGAACCACAAGAAAAAAATTGTAAAGACCACAAATGCATGGAGATTAAAGAACAGCCTACTAAAGAATGAATGGGTTAACCAGGAAATTAAAGACAAAATTTAAAAATACATGGAAGCCAATGAAAATGAAAACATGACTGTCTAAACCTTTGGGATGCAGCAAAGGCAGTCTTAAGTGGGAAGTATATTGCAATACAGGTTACTTCAAGAAGCAAGAAAAGTCTCAAGAACACAAGCTAAGTTTACACATAAAGGACCAAGAAAAGGAACAGCAAATAAAGCCTGAGGCCAGCAGAAGGGAAATAATAAAGAAGAAAACATAAATAAATGATATAGAAGCAAACAAAAAACCCAGTAGAACAGATCAATGAAACCAAGAGGTGGTTCTTTGAAAGAATTAATAAAATTGATAAACCCTAGCCAGACTCATCAAAAACAAAAGAGAAGGGATCCAAATAAATAAAACCATGAATGAAAGGGGAGAGATCACAAACAACACCACAGAAATGCAAACAATTATAAGAGAATATTATGAAAAATTATATGCCAACAAACTGGGCAATCTGGAAGAAATGGCTAACTTCCTAGAGACATACAACTCCCAAATCTAAAACAGGGTGAAATAGAAAATTTAAATAGAGCCATAACTAGCAAAGAAATTGAAACAGTTCTCAACAATCTCCCAAAAAACAAAAGTCCATGGCCAGATGGTTTGCCAGGGAAATTCTACCAAACATTTAAAGAAGAGTTAATACATATTCTCAAACGGTTCCAAAAAATAGAAATGGAAGGAAAACTTCCAAAATCATTGTACTTGGCCAGCATTACCTTGATTTGAAAACTACATAAAGACCTCACTAAAAAGGAGAATTAAAGGCCAATATTCCTGATGAACATGGATGCAAAAATTCTCAACAAGATACTAGCAAATAGAATTCAACTGTACATTAGAAGAATTATTCACCATGATCAAGTGGGATTTATTCCCAGCCTGCAAGGGTGGGATTTATTCCTGGACTTCAATATGCATAAAGAACCAAATTATTATCCCAATAGATGCAGAAAAAGCATTTAAAAAAGTATAGCATACATTCTTGATAAAAACTCTCAACAAAGTGGGGACAGAGGGAACATATTTCAACACCATAAAGGCCATATATGAAAAACCCGTAGCTAATATCCTCAATGGGGAAAAAGTGAGAGCCTTTCCCCTACGGTCAAGAACCAAGGCAAGAATGTCCACTCTCCCCATTACTATTTAACATAGCACTGAAAGCCTTACCTCAGCAATCAGAAAACAAAAACAAATAAAAGGCATCCAAATCATCAAGGAAAAAGTCAAACATTCACTATTTGTGGATAACATTATACTCTATATAGGAAACCCGAAAGACTCCACCAAAAATTGCTAGAACTAACACATGAATTTAGCAAAGTTGCAGGATATAAAATCAACGTACAGAAATCTGTTGCATTTCTATACACCAATAACGAAGAAGCAGAATGAGAAATCAAGGAATCAATCCCATTTACAACTGCACTCACAACAATAAGATACCTAGGAATAAACCTAACAAAAGAAGTAAAAAGTCTGTACCATGAAACAACAGAACAGTTATGAAAGAAATAGAAGATGACACAAAGAAATGGAAAAATATTCCATGCTCATGGATTAGAAAAAGAAATATTGTTAAAATGTCTATAGTACCCAAGGCAATCTACACACTTAATGCAATCCCTATCAAAATACCACCAGCATTTTTCACAGAGCTAGAACAAACAATTCCAAAATTTATATGGAACCACAAAAGACCCTGAATAGCCAAAGCAATCTTGAAAAAGAAAAACAAAAGTGGAAGCATCACAATTCCAGATTTCAAGACACAAAACAGACACAGAGATCAATGGTAGAGAATAGAAAGCCCAGAAATGGACCCCCAACCATACGGTCATCTAATCTTCAACAAACAAGGAAAGAATATCCAATGGAAAAAAAAGACAGTCTCTTCAACAAATGGTGTTGGGAATATTGGACAGCAACAGGTCGAAGAATGAAACTGGACCATTTTCTTACAACATACAAAAAAAGAAATTCAAAATGGAAGAAAGACCTAAACATGATACAGAAAACCATCAAAATCCTAGAAGAGAACACAGGTGGCAACCTCTTTGACATGGGCCATAGCAACTTCTTACTATATAAGGCTCCAGAGGCAAGGGAAACAAAGCAAAAATGAACTATTGGGACTTCATCAAGATAAAAAGCTTCTGCACAGTGAAGGAAACAATCAACAAAACTAAAAAGCAATTTTCAGAATGGGAGATGATAGTTGCAAATGTCATGTCTGATAAAGGGTTAGTATCCAAAATCTATAAAGAACTTATCAAACTCAACACCCAAAAAACAAATAACCCAGTTAAGAAATGAACAGAAGACATGAATAGGCACTTTTCCAAAGAAAACATTGAGATGCCTAACAGACACATGCAAAGATGCTCAATATCACTCATCATCAGGGATATGCAAAGCAAAACCAGAATGAGATGCCACTTCACACCTGTCAGAATGGCTAAAGTTAACAACACAAGAAACAACATGCAGCCACTCTGGAAAAAAAACAGTATGGAGTTTCCTCAAAAAGTTAAAAATAGCACTGCCCTACAATCTAGCAATTTCACTACAAGGTATATTCCCAAAGGATTAAAAAAATACAAATTTGAAGGGGTACATGCACCCCAATGTTTATAGCAGCATTATCAACCATAGTCAACATATGGAGAGAGCCTAAATGTCCATTGAATGATGAATGGATAAAGAAGACATATATACACAATGGAATATTACTCAGCCATCAAAAGGAATGACATCTTGCTATTTTCAATGAAGTGGACGGAGCTATAGTGTATTACGTTAAGCAACATAAGCCAGTCAGAGAAAGACAAATACCATATGGTTTCACTCATATGTGGAATTTAAGAAACAAAACAGATGAACATGGGGAAGGGGGGAAAAAAGAAAAAAAGAGAGGGAAACAAACCATAAGAGAATTTTAATGATAGAGGAAAACTGAGGGTTGATGGTGGGGAATGGGGTAAATGGGTGTTGGGAATTAAGGAGGGAACTTGTTATGATGAGCACTGGGTGTTGTATATAAGTGATGAATCACAGAATTCTACTTCTGAAACCAATATTGCACTGTGTGTTAACTCACTGGAATTTAAACAAAATTTTGAAAAGAAAAAAATGAAAATCATATATTGGGTAGTGATTCAGGGGGTTAGAAATTTGGGCTCGGTTCACCTGAATGATTGTTTTGTTGGGCTCCATCAGCTGATAGGTTAGCTCTGGTCTGAATGGACTAAAATGGTTTTACTCACATGTCTAACAGTTGGTCCTGGCTCTTGGGTGGGATGCTTTGGCTGTGTGCCTCCAGCAGCCCTAGTCCACCTTTATTCATATGGTAATGTTTGTAAGGTCCTCAGGAAGAACAAGAGAGTGCAAGCTACAAAGCACAAGCACTTTTCACGCTTCTGTTTGCATCAGATCTGCTAATGTCCCATTGGTCAAAGCAAGTTACATAATCAAGCCAGAGAAAATGTATGTAGAGTTTATCCAAGGGCAGATACAGGGAGGAATAAATAACTGCAGGTCATTATTGCAATAATCTCCTACAGGTAAAATTACAAGCAAAGAGCCACAAGGCTAAATGGAAACCTTGAACTGCAAGGTGTAAATTAGAGTTGCCTTATCTTAACATGAGGGGATTCGGCTTCCAATGTCTTGTATTGGTTAAGCATTGGCCCAGGGGAGTATTTGCAGGTTCTTGCAGCTATCTCCAAGTACTGGCAAAGTGGGCCCTCTGGTGCTGGCTCTTGCAGGTGAGAGCATGCTTGGGTTGCAGAGAGGGCTATTAGAGGGACAAAGGGGACAGGGATCATAGAGAGCAAAAAGGTATTTGTAGGAATCTGGACTGACTCAGCACCAACATTGTCTGCTACAGTATCCTATTCCATTGCTCAGATTCAATAATGTTGATTAATTAGTTCATGGATTAATTAGCCTGGAGTCTTCACGATGGTGGTTTTCTGAGAGAAGTATACAAAGGAAGGATTAGAGGGATGAATCCCACAAATGCTCCTTAGCATAACTTTATGTTCAGCATCTCTTTTTTCTAAAACCTAGTCTAGATCACCCTTTCCTTTAGCTAGCCCCACTATAGATCTAGATGACTTGTCTGGTGGCATGATCTAGACTTGCATAATTCTAAGGGATCTGAGCTCCTGCTTATCTCTTTTTAGTCAGGCCGTGGTTGTTGTAATTACTTATTCATAGTTAAAAATGGGCATGCCAGTGACACATAGAAGTCTCTGAATTCTGAAAATATTTCTTCCTCCTCCTCGTATGTATCATCAAACTATCTCCTCACATCAATGTCAATTATTCTTGCCAGTATAGCAAATCCTTGCTTTGACTGTTGATTTCTAAAGTTTGGGGCACAATATAATAAAATGGCAGCTGTAGCTTTTGGCTTAATGAGATTTTTATAACATCCTCATGAAAATATCCTCCCTCTGGGTGTTAAGATCTCTAGACCTAAGGGACCTAGATATGAAAATCAGAAGCATGAATTCCCAGTGTGGATCAATGGGAATGATGGTGTATAGTTACGACTCCTTCTTGTATTCCTTAGTTTCCAGCCCCTATGGTCCACCTATCATTGACATAGGCCCTATTGTGGTTAGCTCAGGGTATATGCCACATTTTAAAGGGCACAATGTCATTCAGACACAGGTTTATCTTCAAGCTGGTGACTTAGCTACACCTTTACAAGCCCATTTTCCACACTCTAAGAGGATACATCTTCTATATCCGGTAATACCAGTGAATCTCGTGGAAAGGTGCCCATTGTTTCTCCTCTTTTGTCTTAAATTAATCCCTTTTATCCAATCAAAGCTCTCTAGGATCTCTTGATAAGTCACACACTCTGCGAGTCCATAGATATTGATGGGACTAAGGCTGTGTGAGTGAAATTATTCCTGTTTCCTTAGGAAAAACTTGGCCCATGAAGCATTGCCAAGATCCTTGTAGGAAAGTTTTTCCACTAGCCACTTTGAACTAGTTACAGACTATAGAAATTAAATCTGTCTTACTTTTGACCTTAAATACTGCCACCTCGTTTCTGCATTTCCACCATCCTATCATCTTTTTTGACCCTAAGGAGCCCAGTTGTAAACAGTATCTCTTACTGTCAACATCAGACTGAAAAATAACAGCTCCTACTGGGCTTCTCTATGATACACTCTTTATCACCGTTGAAAATAGTGTCCTCTGGCTCTCTCAAGGACCATGATCATCAGACGGGGGAGTAGTGGTGATTGGGGTCTAGTATAACAGATTCATTCTATCAAGCTCACTTCTGTGTGCCTTGGGAATCTTCTCAACATTCTGCCAAGAAAAATCTGACATCTCCACTTTATTTAATAGGAACCATCATTTTTTTCCCCAAGATTCACAGACATTCCGGGAGCATATGCAGACCTGTTCCAGGTGCCTTTTCATGAGTATTAAATCCTGAATCATGAGAAAGTGTTCCCATATTAAAAAAACCTTTCATTACTTAGCTTCACAGTCTGCTCCTACAAGACTAGGTCCCAGAACATCTATCCCAGGTATGATTCCATAGTTTGTACTGGTACATAATAGCTTTGTTCTTAAGATCCTTTGGTGATTGATCTCTCTTAGCTCTTAGTAAGAGCAAGAACCCTTTGACTGGGTGAGACCAAGACTTAGCTGAGCAGGGCACTGTTATCTCTGAGCAAGGGGGAAGCATGCCAGTACTATAGGCCCAGAACGTTGAGAGAAACTTAAAGATCTAGACTCTGAAGCACATCCCTCTAAATGTCCCCATTCCAAATATCAGAAGACTTAAGACACAAAGGCAGTCCTTTCTGAGGATATTCTTTCTTATCATTAGTCCTTGGCTTGGTAAATAGAACAATCTGTTTTTGGGCTGTGTGAGATGAAGATCTCTTTCTATGAAGGTGTTCTTTACCATGCTGTAAATTGCCACTTAAATAGCCTGAGATTGCCATTTTCTTTTTTCAATGCACCAATTGAATTCAGCAAATATCAATTTGTCATAATTATTATTTTTAATTACTATTCTTTTTCTTTTTTTTTTTTTAAGATTTATTTATTTATTTGACAGAGAGACAGCCAGCGAGAGAGGAAACACAAGCAGAGGGAGTGGGAGAGGAAGAAGCAGGCTCATAGCGGAGGAGCCTGATGTGGGGCTCGATCCCACAACGCTGGGATCACGCCCTGTGCCGAAGGCAGACGCTTAACGACTGCGCTACCCAGGCGCCCCTTTAATTACTATTCTTATAATTACTATTTACCCCCCTGCATATGCTACACATATGAGACAGAGCATCCATTTCTACCTCTATCCCATCCAACTTCACCACAAGTGAAAGTCTTAAAGCATTGTCCCTGTGGCCATCTAGCCTGTGAGTGACCCCCCTTTAGAATTCCTCTTTAGTATCTGCTTTCTAGGACAACAATTGGTATTTATACAAGTTAAGTTTCCCAGAAGCTCACTCAAAAACAAATATTCGTGTGCAAATGACATATTAACAAATGTTCTCAGACTCTGCAGTGCAAGTATAACTTAGAGTTTACCCAACCGAGGGAACGATGCTGGACTTTACTATTCCAAAATTTACTGCCTGCCAAGGAGGGTAAAGACTACCAGATAGTTCTGGTTCTTTAGTGTATAAGTAAAGTTATTCTGGCGCCTCAAAGGTACTCATCACAAAAGAGCTTTCAGCTGGTAACAGTGGAGAGAAAAAGAGAACCAAGGGCTAGATGAGAAGGGTAGTGGTGGTGAGTTCGGTGGTGGGCTAGGAGTGAACAGTATGATGAAAATGTATTCTCATTCCCCAATATTATCTTATAGAATGGAAATTCATCTCCTGTATTCCAAGTGGGAATTTATAATGCACTTGTTTATTTTTTCAGTAAAATTGATCTAGTGTTGCAATCAACCATTTACAAATCTCTTTGAAAAATTGTGTAAAGTATTAAGTACTACAGAACTATAAGTTTTTAAATACTAATTAATATTTTTAATTCACTATAACCTTTTCTGTTGGGTGACAGTTACTTCACCGTGATTTTTAAAATTAGTTCTAAAAGAAAATGTGTTGCTAATTCCCAACAAATAATTTGCAGAATAATAGTACTTCAATCCAACTTGTTACACTGCCAATAGAGAATATGTCCTAGTAACTTTCAATGGTTCCAGTCAATGGATTTTAAATTGTTAGGACAATAAATTCTGAATCCTTTTCACTAATGAAATCTAATTTGTACAGGACCTTTGAAAGATGTTTCATGTGCTATTTTACAAATATTTTTAGAGAATACTTTTAAGAAATTCACAATTGAAAAAAAAAGAAAATCATAACTTAGTTTGAGCACCTTAAAAACACTTGTTAATTTTTTCCGTATCTAATATTCACATTATCAAGGCAAATATATTCAAATCACATCACTTGATTGTGCTGTTATTTCCAATATAAGTCATATGCTTACCTTTTTGAGAGATACATCATCAGTACTACGATGAGTGAGTCCGTGAGTAAGAGATGTTTAAAGTAGCATGGAGAAGGAGTACGGCTTTAAAAATTAAACAGGAAATTGTTTATACCTTTTGACCATATTTGCAAAATAAAAAAATAATATGACACTACAGTTGTTTTAGGGGAGTTATTGAGTGTATCTATATTAAGCACATGGCATGATAATTGATAAATATGATGCATTAAGAATATGGATGCTCTTATTGACTTAAAGCCTGTACAACCTATTCACTATCCAGGGAGTCCATCATCTACAAAAAAAGCCCTAGAGAGTTCAAAGTATGAATGAAGCATAGGGCCGTGCTAGCAAAGTTTTTAATCTTACTGTTGAGACAGACATGAGAAATGGTAATTTTTTGTTTTCATACGTTGAAGTCCTCTTTTTAGCATTTCTCTCAGAAGAAGAAAGAAGAAAATGTGATGATCTGAGAAAATGTGTGATCGTGTGTTTCAGCATTATTTAGAATGTGACAGTCATAAGCAAAAGATGTCTTGCCATGGATTGCTTGTGACATTTAACAAACTTCCTATCATTCTCTTGTGTATTTTCCTTTCTTTTTCCCCACCTCTCTTTCTCTCACACACTCACCAAAATCCATATTATTTTTCTATTGCTATGAAAAAAATTACCACACTTAGTGGCTTAGTTAAAAATACCTATTTATTAGCTTATTGTGCCTGTAGCTCAGAAGCCTAGGTGCGAATCATCTGGGTTCTCTGAATAGAGTCTCATACTCAGCCTTGCACTCAATGTGTCCTTGGCCAGTCTGCAATCTTATCTAGTAGCTGTGGGAAAGAATCTGCTAACAACTTATGCAGGTCGTTAGCATTCAACAACCTTGATTATTTTATTATTAATTCCTTGAGGCTTTAAAGCTGAAGTTCTCATCTCCTCGCTGGTTTTTGGTGGCGGCTGTTCTCAGCTCCTAGCAGCTGCCTACGTTTCTCTCCATGTTCAAAACTAGCATCTGATAATCCCCCTCAGGTTGAATTTGTCTCATGATTTTAACCTCTCTTATTTTGACTCATAACTTGTTTAATGCAATGAGATTCTGTGCTGTGGGCTTGCATCCAAGAGAACTGGGGATATCGTAAGTAGTGAATTGTATCACTTAAAAGGAGACACTAATAGCCATTCAGTCTTGAATTTGAATCCTATCTATGTGATAGTGGGTAAGCCTCCATGGCTCAGTTTCTTCAGTCTTAAATGTGGAAAAATACTATCTTTCTTTAGATCCAAGATTACAAATTTATTTTACTACTAGAAATGAAAGAAAAAAATCAGCAGTTAGAATATTTCATATAATTTAAGAAGCGTCCCAAACTCTGAGGTTTTAGAATGTCAAAATCATACTGTGAATCAGTGAAATAAAGTAATGTCTATTCCATAAGGTTAGCCTAAGAAGTAATTTACATATGCCTAAACAATTTACATATGCCTAAAACTGCTTGATGCTGAGTTTAAATTGTAGCTGTTATTGTTATTGTTGTGAGTCTGCTTGCTACTTTCTTGACCTAAGATCATTTCCTCAAGAAGAGAAGGGGAAAATGTCACTTTACTTTCTTTACAATTCTTCCGCTACCATTGTTGTTAAGAAGATTTGAAATGTAAGGGAGCATGGCTAAAATCAACACAAGAAACAACGTGTTGGTGAGGATGTGGAGAAAGGGGAACCTGCTTACACTGTTGGTGGGAATGCAAACTGGTGCAGCCACTCTGAAAAACAAAGTTTCCTCAAAAAGTTAAAAACAGAACTACCCTACCACCCAGGAATTGCACCTACTAGGTATTTACCGAAAGGATACAAAAATACTGATTCAAAGAGGCACATGTACCCCACTGTTTATAGCAGCATTATCAACAAGAGCCAAACTATGGAGAAAGCCCAAATGTCCATCAACTGATGAATGGATATCAAAGACGTGGTATATATACACAATGAAATATTACTCAGCCATCAAAAAGAATGGAATCTTGCCGTTTGCAACGATGTGGCTGGAACTAGAGTGTATTATGCTAAGCAAAACAAGTCAGAGAAAGACAAATACCATATGATTTCACTCATAAATTTAAGAAACAAAACAGATGAACACAGGAGAGGGGAAAAAAAGAGAGGGAGGCGAATCATAAGAGACTCTTAATTATAGAGAACAAACTCAGGGTTACTGGAGGGGAGGTGGATGGGGAGGGGCTAATGGGCTAACTGGGTGGTGGGAATTAGGAGGGCACTTGTTATGATGAGTACGTGTTACATATAAGTGATGAATCACTAAATTCTACTCCTGAAATCAGTATTACACTATATGTTAACCAACTAGAATTTAAATAAAAACTTGAAATGAAAAAATTTAAATTAAAAAAAAAAAAAGAAAAAGAAATGCAAGGGGACAAGGCTTCTATTATGATAGTGCAGTGACCATCAGTGAGAGAAAGTGACCTTGGAACGTTGCATTGTAACGTTCACACTGGCTCTCCAAACATGCTGCCACTTCCTCAACAGGAAGGCATGTGACTTCTCTACGCAGAGCTATAGATGGTTGTACTTCATAGCTCTGCAGTTGCCTAGCCCTCTGCCTCACTGACGGTGAGTATTATTGAGTCAGGGCCATTGCTTTAGAGGAGTCATCCCCTTTGTGTGGTACAAATGGACACAGGAGCTTTATTGTCTAACAACCACAGGGCATGGCATGAATTAGAAACATAATTATGTAATTGTTAAGCAATTTTTTGAAGTACAGTTGAAAGACAATGTTATGTATAATTATGTAATCTTCAGCAATTTCTTAGATGAGCTTAGATTAGTATTTTAAGCCTCACTTTTTAAAAAATGCTATAAAACTGGAGGTGTATATGTCACTAAAATCATTTGATGAAGATTTGGAAACATTAGATACATAGCTAAATCAATGGCTAATTCCTCACTAAGTGTGTATGAGTGCATGTGTGTGCATAATAGGCATATTAAATGGCAGATAAAAATAAAAATAAATTAACTCGGTTTACTTCTTCTGTGACTTTACAGTTTAAAAATGAGGACTTCTTTTTTTAAAGATTTTATTTATTTACTGATTTGAGAGAGAGAGAGAGCATGAGTGGGGAGAGGGACAGAGAGAAGTAGGCTTCCCACTGAGCAGGGAGCCCAACACAAGGCTGGATTCCAGGACCCTGAGATCATGACCCAAGCGGAAGGTGAAGGTAGATGCTTAACCAACTGAGCCACCCAGGCACCCCTAAAAATGAGGACTTTTAATTTATACTCCATTCCTATGATTCTCATCACATCAGATAGGGACATTATAAAGGTAGAATATAATAGTACACTGCATAGTAAAGAAAAGAATTATTTTAGCTTTTCTTTGTATAAGTAAAAACTCTTAAAGTATATAATTTTCCTTTCTGCCTAAATATGTAAAGTCATGAGTCTCAAAATATATGCTCTGAGATATATTTATATATTTAACCCCCTACGAGATATTTAGGATGGTTCTACTCTTGTTCTTACCAAGATGATTCAAATTATTTATTTATTTATTTATTTATTTATTTATTTAAAGATTTTATTTATTTATTTGAGGGAATGAGAGTGAGCGAGCAAGAGCATAAGCATGCTGAAGGGCAGAGGGAGAAGCAGGCTCCTGCTGTGGGACTCAATCCCAGGACTTTGGAATCATGACTTGAGCCCAAGGCAGACGCTTAACTGACTGAGCCACCCAGGCACCCAAGATAATTCAAATTATTTTTTAAAAGTAGGCTGAAACAGATACAGGAGGATGGGAATATTAGCCATTATCTGTATCACATTTGGTGTAGAGGATTTCAGGTATAAATCTGTGACTCAGCTTATTCAATGGAAGTTGATTAAGCTGGGATATTATGGTCTTTTCCACTTTATTGAGCACAATCACTGATTCCATACCACACAAAATAGAGAAAAACTAATTTCCTGGGTTTGTGCCTCTGTGCTGGGCCAACTGACACTCCTCCAGCAGGATGTGCTTGGGCTCTTCAGATTTGTGACTAAAACAAACCTTGGTGATGCTTTAAAGATGTTTTTTACCATTCCCCTTCCAACTCCCCCCACTTCTTTTAAAATCTTGCATTTTCTTATTTCTCATCAAGAAGTTTAATGCTGACTCCAACATTAAAGTGTTCTTTATAATTCTCCACAAATATGGGGTATTATATCATTTTTTCTACTGGTTATCAACTGAATTCAGAACTACAAAGTAAATTGCACGTAACTTTGCATTGAATCAAAGGACAGATTTCTTCCTGTTGTTAACTCTGCTTTGATTCCCTTTCCACCAAGAAAGATAGCCCACTAAATTTGCTTTTGACAAGCTTTGGAAACAACTTCATAACCAGTCAGGTTGTATCAAAACAAAGAAAGCATTCTGTATAAATGTGCTCTTTTAAATGAATTTGATCACAGAAAACAAACCTGACAGGAAAACTTCCCAGCAATTATCTCCAGGTCATCAATTACTATTAGAGATCTTAACTGTACAGCAAGTTAGCTCTACTAGAAGTGGCTGCCTACACATAGATCACTGTTGATTGGTTATTTCTTTAGATTATGACTTTTCCTCTTGCTATTAAAATTTTGTAAACAATGAAAATAATATGATTTCAAATAATTTTAAAATAATGGGTATACTGAATGTAGTTTATATAACAATATCTTACTTCCTGCACTTTTTGTACTTTGAATGCTATGAATTCTTGACAGTTAACAAAGAGAATTAACAAAATATACTTTATTTCTTTAAAGCCTCGACATTTATCTGCCTATGTTTAGGTGGCTGAAAATAGATAACCCTTATTGAGAAACCATTGTATTTTTTTTTTTTAGATTTATTTGGGCTATCAATGAGTACCTGGTTTTAGTTGAAAATATTTCATTGTTTCCATAAAACCTGCTATTAGATATGACAAAAAGTATATTACTGATTAACTGTTTAAGAAAAACTTGTTTTATATCCAAGGGCTTTGAAGAAATTTTGGTAATTACATTTATCGAAAAAAATTAAATGTATAAAACAGTTAATCTGTCTGCTAAGTTCCCATTTAATGCAACAAAGAAGTTTGGCTTATTTCAAAAAATTTCAATACATTTAAACAATTTTGAACATAATATAGATGTATATTTTACTAACCATTCCTATAGGTAAAAACATACCTGTATCACAGCTGTTAGACTAATCCCCTAAACCTCTACTTTTATTTCTCTAGTTAGAAAAATAATCAGAAATACGTTCCCAAATCATAAATTTTTAAATCATAAATTTTGCAACTTAAATAGAAATTTAGGAATCAAAAGGATGTTATAAGAGAAAAAAATATAAAGATATTTAATAAATTAATCATTACCATTATACAAAAACTACTAAATCACCTAGTCCATGTTGCTTTTAAAAAGAAAGTGTAGTCACTGAAAAAGAGAAAAGAAATGCCCAGATCCCAGATTTGAGATGACAAGACCAATCTCAAAATGTTTCTAGTATTTACACATATCACTCAGGTTATAAATGTTTTCTGGCAAAGTAGGCTTAATGCCACCCTTTCTCTACCATTCCAAAAATGTTAGAATATGAAGTGAGAGTAGTGCCCTTTTAGGAATAGTCATACTTCCATATTAAAATAAAACAAAAACACAAAAAACATTATATCATTTAGGAAACGTATGCTTTATGATTAGAAATAAAGTAGTGACATAGGTTACATCATATCATATTGCAAGCTCCATAAAGGTAAGTTTTTGCTCGGTTTGGTTTTGATTTGGTTTTGGCTTGTTTTATGTTTGTTGTCAGCTGCTTCTCCAGCACCTAGAGTGGTGCCTGACACTGAGTGATGCTCCATAAACATCAGCAGACACTATGTGTGAAATGTTACATAGCATTGCATTGCAACAAGTTTGAGGACCATGGTTCCAAACTAGGTCAGAAACTAAGTTATGACCAGCTTGTCTATGAAAATGGGAAGATTTCCTGGCAAAAAAATTATGAGAATATTGGTGACTGACTCCTCCTTTGCCAAATTATCTTCAAAAAGATCAGGATACTTCCCAATGGGACACTATTGTCAGGAAGTGAATATTTTTCTCTCTCCATAGATGGGGCTTTCAGAACATTTTACTGGGACCTGGGTCAAAGCACAAGCTTTGGATGTTCTGAATAGATAGTGAGAGACTATCTGGAAAAGGTACTTATCCAGAGGTATTTCTGTACATTTCAATCAGGGATGAGACCCAGATCCATAAACAAGTTGTTCTAGGGATTATAAACTTGAGAAGGTCCTCTTATCTTACCTCTAAAGGCATGTATTTACATTCCAAAGGGCAATATAGCAGGGCTTTTTTTCCCAGAGAAAAATTTGTTTATAATAGGAAGCAAAAGTTTCTGTCCCCTTCTCAGAAGTAGAGGTGGAATGAGGAGCTATATCCTTATACTCTTTCAGATTCAGTTTCACGGTTCCTTTCCTGTGGTGTGACTCACATATGTGCAACATTGTCCACCTGGCTCTCATTCACATCACCCAGAGCTGGGAAATTTAGGGCAAGGGAAAATGATATGGTTCTTGCTCTGAGTAATAAATCTTCCCCTATCCCAGAAATCTTGTGTCTGATTTCAGGAAAATATGAATAAATATAGACATTAAAAACATAATCAGCTACTGCATTAGCACTGGCAATAGAGCTGTGTTTGACATACACATGCAAAAATCCATCGTGCATTTTAATGGGTACCTTCACAGTAGACTTGGGCTAGTAGAAAGTTGGGTGGAAGGAACCTAACCCTCAACATTTCTGCCTGATCCATCCTTCCATCCTCCTGTTTTCCCTCTCCTGACTCGCATGAGAAGGAGCAGAAGGCCAGGCCAGCAAGTGGAAGAGAGCCACTGACACCCATACCTGGCACAAACAGAAGCTATCGGTCTAGGGCAACGGGAAGCCCTGCATTTGCATCCCCTTCCTCTGCAGTCTGAGTGGATTTGTGTATTAGCAGAAAGCTCCAGGGTTTGCAACTTGCACAGGTGTTAGCCCGAGAAGAGATGTGGAGTGGGTAGAAATGGTGTTTCCTTTGGTAATTTATTCACACATTCAGCAAATAAACTGTATTCATCGTGTTTTTATTTTTTATATATTACGATGTTTTGACAGCTTAAAAAAACATTCTGGTGGGGAGAAACTGCCCTGCCCAGGACTTACCAATTCTTAGAGATGGCAAAGGGCCCAGCCAGGATCATGTCTGACAGGCAAACTAACTAATCCAGAGCGTACATCCTCCATCTGGCCATTAATCACCCCAGGAGGCAATATTCCTTACTTTAGTCATCTCAGGCCCATGTGTCAGACAACTAAGGACCACCTCTATAGCCCAAAGCTCACTGAAATTATTCACACTAGCCAATCCTATACTATTCACCCTACTCTGCTGTGTCTTTCCTGAGGAAACCCCAATAAAAGCTACTGGGCTAAGCTCTCCTGTTGCTCCTGCTTTTGCTTCCTGAACAAAACCTGGTGTTCCTCCTGGGGCCCTCTGAGGCTAACCGTGCCTTTTGTTTCCAGGGGAACTGTGAGTAATATTGAATTTTTCTTTCAATGGTATTGACCTCTATGTGTCATCAATCACTCAGTCGCTTTTACAAATTAAGACCCAGGAACAGAGCAGAAACCTCTATGCTATGGCTACTATGAGACTACCACTTCTATTTGCCAGGACATGGGATATCCTTCTAGTTATATGTTGTCTTCTTTCCTATCTGTGATTTTCCTATGATGTTATGATGTGTCTAAGTTGGGACCTACCTTCTTTCCTTCTTTCCTTCTTTCCTTCTTTCCTTCTTTCCTTCCTTCCTTCCTTCCTTCCTTCCTTCCTTCCTTCCTTCCCCTCCCCTTCCTTTCCCTTCCTTTCTTTCTCAATATTTCTTTGGGTTTACTGGGCCATTTGAATCTGAGGATTGGTGTCTCTTTCAAATTATGGGCATTGTTTGCCTTCTTCCCTCTCTTTTCTCCTTCTGGAACACAGATTAGACGTATGCTATGCATTCTCCATCTGCCATGTCTTCTAACCTCTCCTTCAGACTGCCTATCTCCTTCTCTTTCTTTGTCTATGCCTACTTTAGTCAGGCTATGTCTAAAAAAGTTACTTGTAGAAAACCTAAGAACTACACACGCACACACACATTTGGTGAGGTCATGGTGAGAACATCAGCATCAGAATTCAGTTCTCTTGCTTTGACTTTTTTTTTCTATGAAAGCACACGATGCAGTTAGTACCTAGATCTACTTCTTACAAATCTGAAACAAAAACATTTCAAGTTTCATCAAAATCCTAGCCAGACTGTAATTTGTTAATCAATTTGGTCGATCCATTTAGAGGTTTCCAAAATGCCCTGAGAGTGTTGCCAGGGTAGTCCCAGTATATTGCCAACAGTGGCACTCTGGATTCAAATGTGGGCATGTGGGTGGTTGGTATAGTAGTCACAGTAACTAATAGGAGCAGGCACAATAAACAGACCCTGAAATTTCAGGGGCCTAGCAGATTGATGTATTCATAAAGTCTGATGCAGCCTTTCATCAGAAAGTGCAACAACTGGAATATCTGGCTTTTAAATTTTCCACGGAACTCTAGGAAACAGATGGAGCTTGCCTATCAACTCTCACTTCTTTTGCCCAGAAATAACATATATAACTAGTTTCTTAGTCACCCAGAACCAGTCACAGGACTCCCACCTAACTGCAAGGGAGGCTGGAAGAATAAGTCTTATCATGGCAAATTTGCTGAACATTAAGTATTTCTGTCACAAATCCCATCAACTATTCACCCTGCCACATGTATTTTGTTTTGTTTTTTCAATACCTCAACCTTGTCAATGATAACAACAGAAAAGCACATTTCCTATAAATTAGGATCACTTGACAATTCCCAACACTAGACTCTATAGACTCTCTTACGAGCAGTGGAATTCTCAGACTTTGGGGACTTCTAACTTTATATTTTATGGCTAAATTTTTCTGTGGTCCTTTCTTGCTTCTCTCTCTTGCAGTGTCAAATCTTTCGTTGTCGTGCATTGCACAATAGCAATCGAGTATCTTTATTTTTATTATGTTATGTTAGTTACCATTCCAGTATTTCATTAGTTTTTGATGTAGTGTTCCATGATTCACTGTTTGTGTATAACACCCAGTGCTCCATGCAATATGTGCCCTCCTTAATACTCACCACCATGCCAACCCATCCCCCCACCCCCTCCCCTCTGAAACCTTGAGTTTGTTTCATGGTTCGTCTCCCCCTCTGATACCCCCCGTTCATTTTTCCCTTCCTTCTCCTGATGTCCTCCATGCTATTCCTTATATTTCACGTAAGTCAAGCAGAAAAAGACAATTAGCAATCTAGTATCTTGAAGATATAGTTTGAGTCTTTAGAATAAGGCAAAAATCTCCAAAGTTCAATACCCATCACCAAATTTCTTTCAATTCTAAACAAGACTATTAATTGCAATGAAGGTCCACAGATAGTTGCAGAAAAATTCATTTCCAGAATATAATTTCCTGCAACGGTTTTTGAGGATTTCTTCAATTTAATGAAGTCTTATAATGTAAAGCCTGAATTTGTTTGATTCACCTATTCCTAAACTATACTTTCCCTCACCTATTGCAATTTTTATCTAATCAATATCTACCATGTCCCTTTGATTTTAAGATGGCATAATTTAAAATCTGATGAATACTTCTTCTAAATTCTTAGTGATTAAAAAAGAATCTAGCTAGGTAACTTTACCATACGTGGTTGGATATTCTCCCTATAACTGTTGTCATGGTCATGTGTTTGCTCATCCCTGGAGTGGCCACTTGGCACATCAGAAATTCACTAAAGAGAGCAAGAAAAAAAAAGGGTTGCCCATTATTTGTATTAGCAGAGCTCTATGGATGTTTCCATTGACACTATTCAGTTTGCTTGCTTAGACTATTTTGTTTCCATGTGAATGCTTATATCTAAACATAATATTTTTTATTCAAAATCTTCAAATTTTCATAAATTAGTTAGGTTTTGCTATGTATTTAATTATTCAGAAATGAGTGAAATTCTTTATGAACCAGAAATACACACAATCCTTTTTAAGTAATCATAACTGTGTAGTTTGTGGGAAATCTGTCTTTGTGATCACAAGATAACAGGAAAAGTATCTTAACAGAATTACACAAGACTAAGTATACTTACATGAATGAATCTATGTATCTCTTGGATTGACATCTTTAAATTTTATTTTTCACCATCCTTAGATGCAATAAGCTTATTCTTATTAGATATCCACCTCAAATATATATATTACTTAAAAAATGAATGAGCAATACATCTAAATTTAATTGTTTTAGTTTGGATAAATTAATGATTTCATATAACAGGGGTAGGGAAACTTCCACCTATAGACCAAATCTGGCCTGCTGCCTATTTCTGAAATAAAGTTTTATTAAAATATAGACAAGTTCATTCATTTGCATATTGGCTATCACTGGTTTTGTACTACAACATCAACAGTGACCATATGGCATGCCCAGTGGAAAATATTTATTATCTGCCCTTTTGCTAAAAAAGTTTACTAAAACAGGTTATAGAATAGCATATTCATTTTACAGAATAGATTCAGGAACTTATCTTGACACATTTGCAAATGTTTAAAATGCTATTTTATTATTTTTTAAAGATTTATTTATTCATTTTAGAGATAAAGAGAGAGAAAGAGTATGAGCAGGGAGAGGGGCAGAAGGAGAGGGATAGAAAGCTTCAAGCAGACTCCCCACTGAGTGTGGAGCCTGATGCGGGGCTCGGTACCAGGACCCTGAGATCATGACCTGAGCTGAAATCAAGAGTCTGATGCTTAACCCATTGAGCCACCTGGGTGCCCCTTTAAAATGCTATTTAAAAAATAATTTGTTTTTATTGTTAAAAAAGTTTATTGTTCTGATAATATTTCAAGAATGAGAATTAGCGCAAAAAAAGAGAAAAGAATGAGAATTGTCGCTATTTCAAAGAGGTGCTGACTGAGAATTTTACTTTGTATAAGCATATAATATGCTATAAACATTGTACAAAAGTATATATTTCAAAAGTTAAAATAGAGTTGGGGGGTCATTCTATTTAATATCAGTGTAAGACTTTAACTCTAAGGTTTCAGATATGCATCTACACATATAATTTTAACCACACACATGGATATACATTCTGGCCTTCAAATTGCTTTTGTGTATATCTATATGAGTGTATGTATATGTATTGCAGGGCTATGTACATAATTGTGTGAAAAGTACACATTCTATCCCTCTGTGCCTTTATGTTAATATGAATCGAATATCTATGATTATAATCTCCTTATGAAATTTTGTTCGTATTTTTTAAATCATGTAATAGAATTTTAACAAAAACAATGAGGAGCCTTAAGTCATATTTGGGATAGGTTGTATGTGACAATGTGGTTGATTTCCCAGCATCCCTTTCACCATGTTCATCAGCCACACTATTTCTTTTTCTTTTTCTTTTTTTTTTTAAAGATTTTATTTATTTATTCAACAGAGATAGAGACAGCCAGCGAGAGAGGGAACACAAGCAGGGGGAGTGGAAGAGGAAGAAGCAGGCTCATAGCGGAGGAGCCTGATGTGGGGCTCAATCCCGGAACGCCGGGATCACGCCCTGAGCCGAAGGCAGACGCTTAACCGCTATGCCACCCAGGCGCCCCAACCACAATATTTCTATGACTCAAATATGATTTCATTTTCACACCCTAGTGAGAACCCACCCTCTCCCTCTTGCTACAGTCATCAGCTCAGATATCTATGCCCATACTAACAGCACATGGCATTTTTCTGGATAAAATGATATGTTCAACAATGGGCATTTGAGTCCGTTTGCATCAATAGATATGCTGGGCAGTTTTCTGGAGAGACAATGGATATAAAATTTCTTCTCTTTCCTGAAATGGCTATAAGAAGTTAACATTTACTTGTGTTATATACAGATGGGAAGCTGGGAACCACTGGAACTACTCAGAGGAATATTTAGGATTAGTAGGAAGCTGACAATATGGGATGTAGAGTGGGGTGCAATTGAGTTCTTGCTAAAATAAATAGATTTCACTTGTCAACATGAATAGATTTCTGCTTCATTAAAAATAAGTAGATCCCTTTATTAAGCAAGACCTGAAAAATTCCTTGTCTCTTCAACTTGAAGTTAAGGAAGCCAGCAAATATACATTTATATTTTATAGTGTGATTTTAGTTTGTTGTGACTTTTGTACCAAAGACTCTTAGCAGATACAGATATATTTCAATTCTCCAGCATAATTCTGGATTCATTAGCTAATTCATTCATTTATTTAAAGAGATCTTCACAAACTATATATCATAAACAAACATGATTTTCATGATTCTTGTTTTACAACGTAAAAAAGTAGTACCTATATGGTGCCCCATGCTGTCATATTATGACGAATAAGAAATATTTAAACAAGCATCTTATAGCTTTGGCTCATAAACTCCCCAATCTTTGGTAATAAACTTAAAATAAATTTAGTTTTCTTCAGGTACACTGGCCAAAATGTAATTCTATGAAATAGAAACTATAGATGTACTAATACTTAAAGAAGCATTTAATATTTCTTAATCATAAGCTTTTAGCAAATCAGTGTGTCACTGAAGGAAATCCTTTGGAAAATAAATACGATTCATCTATGGACCCTGATCGGAACAACTGTTCTGTAGCCTGTTTGAAGAGGAGGCATATCACTTCTAACTCAGCTGGCAGGGGCTTAAATTTGATTGGTCTGGGGCACCTGGGTGGCTCAGTCAGTTAGCTTCTGCCTTTAGCTCAGGTCATGATCCCAGGGTTCTGGGATCAGCCCAGCACTGGGCTCCCTGCTCAGCAGGGAGCCTGCTTCTCCCTCTCCCTCTCCCTCTCCCTCTGTCTGCCTCTCCCCCTGCTTGTGCTCTCTTTCCCTCCCTCCTCACTCCCTTTCTCAAATAAATAAACAAAATCTTAAAAATTTTTTTTTAATTGGTCTGATTTTGCTGTTTGCTGGACCCTGTGGAAAATGAGAGGAAAAACTCCACCCCCATGTATTAAGAAAAGATAGATTAAACAAAATGATTAAATACATCAAGAATATAACATATTTAAGCTGTAGAGAAGCAATATTGACAATTCCAAGTGGCTGCTCTGGTCTTCCCCACCATACTCCCCCTTTTCCAACCCTGACATCAGTGATTTACTCTCAGTTAGAGGTCATCACGCCCTTCTGCTTCTTAAAGTGTTAAATACTTTTGAGTTAAGGGCTTTGCAATCCAAAAGTATTTGCATTTTAATAAGGAACTACTGAAGATTGAAAAACCTTTAGGACTTAAAGGAAAACAATTCTAATATTGCAAGGTGAGGCACTTGCAATTTAATTCACAGTAAAACAAAATTCACGATGTGGTTAGGTGGATTATTTAACCTTGTGCAATGCCAATCCTGTTTGAGTAAAAGGAAAATGAGAGACTTGATAATATTTCAAAGTTGCTTTTATTTCAGTCTCCGTAAGTGGCTTAGATCAAGTATCGGGAAATTTTTCTTTCCTAAACCATTTTATCAAAATTTTACTCCAACCCAGTTTTCCATCCTAAATTATATATTCATAAGCACAGGAACTAGTAATCATGTATCCACACGGAGTAAATCATGCTCTCATTTTCTCTCTGATGTCTGAGTGCATAGACTGTTTGGTGCCCCGTCAGTAATCTGTCCAAATACCACAATAAGTAAACTGGCAATATGCACCTTGGTGCAGACTTGTCTTTCAAATAGAGATTACTAATTGTCTGGAAGGAGCAATACCTGCTATTATCTTCCCTGAAAAATATTTCAAGCACTAAATAATTCAAATATAAATGCCTTTCTTATGCTTGGTCTAGTCTTTAAACATGACATGCTTTTATAAGTTCCACTAAAGTTTAGGGGGATGAAACAGATGACAAGCAATAAAGAGTAACTAAAAACAACATAGAAGGAGAAACAGAATTCCAAGTGAGTATATTGTAAATTAAAGCACTGTACTTTTAAAAGAAATGAAGATGAATAGCAATAATAAAAAAGGTATATAAGTAGAAAAGGCAAAGTCTACAATGTTTTGTGAAGACTGCATATAAACAAAAGAGAAAAACTGAAGCATAGGACAATCATATTTGTGTAAGATATAATTTAATTTCATTGCTTAAACAAATAAAAATGATGTTTAATGTGCATTAATGAAGGTGATCCAATTATTGTTTAGACAATGGACTTCACGAAGGTGATATCATATAAGATCTAGATGTAATAGCAATCCCCTTGGAAAAAAACAACTGATATTTATATGCTCTAAATCCAGGCTTGCTAAAGATTGTGAACAGTTAAGAATGATGTCATTTGGAAATGCTTAAATTAAAAAACAAAAAAAAAAAATCATTTGGATGAAAAAAAAGGTGAAATTTTCCTTAGAAACTAACCAGGACCCACCAGGAAAATGGTAGAGCAGCCCAGGTAGGACTGGCCTTCCACAAGCACGAGATACAAGATGACTTTAGAAAACTATGAGATTTGCTCAGTGCCCTTCCAATGAGTTAGGATGAGACTCTTTTGACGGGAAGCCATAAAAATAATTGTTGAATGACTTTTCATTTTTCTACCTAAGGCTATGTGGCATTAGAATACATCTGTATAAAAGTTTTAAAACTGATGTAGAGCTAAAAGCACAAAACTAAAAGAGAGATTTGTAGTCATTTCCAAACTTAACCCATTTTTATATGCTTACCTATTGAAAGTACAGGAACTTACTTTTCTTAGCAGACTGTATGATTTGTGGTTACCAGTAAAATCAGATGTTTTTATATATAGTTTATTATTAATAAGAAATTCCAAACAGTGAAGATAAGTTGTTTCAATTAATGTTTATCTGAAAAGCTTTTTACTTTTGAAAATATTTTATTATGTAAATGAGCCTACAGTTTCATTTTATTATTTTAAAATTCTAAGGAAAATGACAATGAACGATAAGTGACTACCATTTTTGCCTGGACATTTACAAACAAACTTTGTCATCTCAACCTTTAGAATTATTTCCTTATGAAAGGAAGCTAATACTATTTTCATCTACAGTTGACCCTTGAATAATGCAGGAGTTCGGGGCACTGACCTCTTGTGCAGTTGAAAATCCACGTATAACTTTGAACACCCCCCAGAATAACTATTAATACCCTACTGTTAATAATTAGCCTTACTGGTAACATAAACAGTCAATTAACACATATTTGTATGTTATATGTATTATACGCTATATTCTTAGAATAAAGTTAAGGCTAGAGAAAAGAAATTGTTGTTATTAAGAGATTCATAAAAAATGGAAAATTTACAGTACCTTCTTGTATTTATTTTTAAAAAATTCACGCATGAGTAGACACACACAGTTCAAACCTGTGTTGTTCAAGGGTCAGCTGTACATCTCTTCCAAGTATTTCTTTTTTATGAATCATATAGTCGACAGTATTTGCCAATTTTACTAGAGAACAGTATTGTGTATTACAGGACAGCTATTACTTTACTGAGTGAACTGTGAGAAAAAAGAATTCCTCACAGGACATTTGATTTAAAATCCTGGGTTCAATCACATTACCTACCCGATGACAGTGTCCCGAACCAATCCATTATTTAATTAAGCTTCTATGCTGGCCAGGTCTTCTGTCAGTGTCTGATCCTCAGGTTCTTGAAAATCAGCCAGACTGAGAAAAAGAACTTTGCATTAGTTTAACTGTGGCGCTTATTTATCTGGATTTTAATTCTTTGGTGATTTCCCAGAGTTCCTTACAAAACCTGTCCAGTGGGCAACCGATTATTTCATCTTGTTGTCCATTAGATCTATTCTACTTGCTATTGAAACTGACACATAGTGGGTCTCCAATAAATTTTTGTTAAGTCAATGAAAGCTTTTCCCCCAACATAATAAAGAAAAAAAAGAAAAGAAGAGTATTCTATCTACAAAAACAGGCATTTTGAATCACATGCATGCAGCTATGTCAGGAGTAACAGAAAACCACAGAAATGCTAAGTAAACAGGTTACAAAAATATTACATGCATGAAGGCCACTTTAATGGCAGCTGTTAAAAAAAGAATATATTTTCAGAGTGAAATTTTATTTTTTTTTTCAGAGTTAAAATTTAAATTTAGGCTAGGATAGATGCATACAGGTAGCTTCAATGTTGTTGATACTGTTTAATTCTTCATTTGGATGGTGGGTACAAGGTTCTTTATTGTTATTTTGCATAATTTACATACGCGCAGCTTAAATTATTTTGTATAAAAGTACAGATAATTTTTTAAAGACAAATATAATATATTCTAATATTTTATGCCTTAAAAGGATTAATGATACCAAAAACGTATCAGCAACGTACACCCCATTTAGACCAGGAATTTTCCTGATCAGTGAGAAAGTCATTGTCAGAAGGTGGCAGTGTAGCACTTTCTTTTCCGAATGAAATAGTTTTCAAAATGCCAAATGTAGGCCTTTCCAGATGCAGGCCTTAGAGCCATGTTCAGTCCTGCAACTTATTCTCATTGCTGGGGATGTCTCATTAGGAGAGTAACTGTTTAAAATGCAATGCTAATGTGAAAGTTCTAATTGGGAAATCCTATGCATGTTAAATTAATCTCAAGTAGTTTTATCTAGAATTTGGTCCCTTTCTGTGATGTTTGGCATTTCCAAATGTTGCACACTATTTCTCTCTGTAGAAAATAAATTGTGTATGGGATAATAATGCACTTTAATATTTTAGATATACAGGTTTCCTTTGCTATCCAAAAGTAGAGAATTCCTATTAAACCTTTGGTTAACCAAAATGCCATGAAGTGAAGAAGCAATTACAATTAATTTATATGGAAAAATTTTTGAGCAGTTCCAGACCCAAAGAGTATACTCTCTTAAGCTTTTCTGACACATTAGGACTATTGCTAACGGATGCAGAAAATAAATCAAGATAAAGATGCTCACAGACATAGTTCAAAGCTATGGCTACTTGATGTGATATGATGAAAGTAGTTCCCAGGGAAAGAGCTTGGTGACACCACTCTCCCTGCTCTGCTCACTGCAAACCAAGTGCTGAACTCTATTTTCACTTTTAACCCCCTCCCCCATAAAAGCAAAAACTCTCTGAATTTCTTTCAGTTAGCAAAAAAGATGCTACTGTGGTCTTTCATAAGAGCAAACTGGCTTAGCACAGACTTTCCAAATGCAACGGAGACCTATATATTAAAATGGTATTCAAGTTTCTTTGTAATCATTAAGGCATAGCTTTAGTATAAACAAAATCTATATCCTTAGCCATTTGTTTTGAAGTAACAGTTTTGGCAAACACTAAAGTATAATTGATTATGGAAAATAAATCTACGTGGGAGAGAATGAGAAGTAAAATCTTGCCCCCTATAAGGTAAGGAATGGGACCTATCTGGTGATAACATTAATCAGAAGGAAAGATAACTTAAGCTTTTATCCAGAACTCAGCATTGCACATTAATAGAAAACAAACAGGAACGAGTAAGACTTTAAAATGGAGTAATATCATGCCATAATAGTTATTAAAATGATTAGTAGCTTTGTTAAAGATGGTTAACGGCACAGAGGCATGAATAGGAATTGTAATTTCTAATTTTTTATTGTCATCTTTTTAATGTATTTAATTATTGTATATACACATTTGAAAAATTGATCACTTTTCAACCAATAAGCACATTACTCTTTGAAACTGTAAAAGCAGTTTTGTTTTAAGATGGCTTTAGCCATTCTGGCCTCAAGGATGTACATTTTATAATTATATAAGCATGATTTTGTTGACATCAAGAATATGCATTTCATAAAATAACAATTTAATCACACTCGTATTTGTGTTTGTTAAAATTGCAGTCACAGAAGATTTTCACTTAAATTGTTACTGGACTTGCAAAATATTCATACTGGTCAAATTTTAAACACTCCTGTATAATAGATGAAAATGGAAGACTACTACTTTATTTCTTATTATAGTTCTATTAATAGGTCATTTTTATGAAGGTGGTCAAGGATAACATACAGTCCATGCCCTCTAAGAGCAATGTTTGTGAAGTAATTAGCAAACAGAACAAAACAGGCAATTATGCACTAGTCTTAGTGTTGCCTGTGATCCATGGGAGAAATAGGAACAATAAAAAAAAATGAATCAGGAGAGGAATATATATGAATAATGGATCTTCAATTTCAACATTTGTAAAGTCCCTCTTAACAATGCAAAATAATGGAAAATGCTTATGGGTTATGATTATTCCCCTGGGGGTCAGAGACCAAAAATCATAGTATTTATTCCCAGATATAATGATACCATTCGAACTGGATGCAACCAGAACCTCTGCTTTCATCTCTGCTCTGCCAAGGTTTCTTGTCTGATGGTGAGCTCTTCATTTTTTCTAGCATAGCAGGACACGCTGCGTCAACTATGGTGACATCGATATGCAAGGTGTAGCCTGGCACCTAGTGATACATAACAAACAAGACTGCTAAGTCTGTCTTCCAAAAGGTTCTCTAAATTGGCCCATGATATAGCCTTGTCTACTGTAAACAGGAAAGCATGCAAAAAGCTTCTAACTTCTGTTATGAACTCCACCTGCCAGGAATCATTCAAGAATCCCATAAATTATTATTTTTTCACTCATACTGATTTGTAAGACCATTTTCCAGAAGCACATGTATCTACATCACAGAACAACAGACAGTTTAAAGACATATACAATGCTAATTTTCAGCAGTGAGGTATAATTTGCTCTTTTCCCTGACATTTTGGAGTATTGGTCTAAAGAAAATAGAGGAAATATTCTCTTAGCAAACATGAACAATTCCAGAGAAAGATTTCATCCCTTGGTGATGAAAATATTATATTCGTGCCTTATATTCATGCCTATCTGTTCATGGGCTTATTGACTCAGAGTTCTCCAGAGGCAATCATAGATCTATAAAATGTCCCTGAGGGCTAGATTTTGTCAACTGCTACAGTTGCCAGGTTTGAGGAAACCCAGAGTCAGACCCACCCATCTGACAGCACTGCTGCACAGCACTGAGGAGCATAAATTCATTCAGTTAAGGACAATTATCACTTATGCTCAAAATTCGGAGTATAGCTGTATGTTAAGAGTCATGTTGATAATAAATTTTCCTCACACATTTTGAGGTTTTGCTCCAATATTATGTATAGATATAATGCTGAGAAATCATAAGAAACCTTTTTAGTAACTTTACAACATGTTTGTGTTGCAATGTGGCTCATCGCTATGTGGTCGTATCCTCTTCCTCACTTTCTTTTCTTCAGATGATTTTGAACTGTGAATCCACCATTCCCCTAGTAAGTACAAAATGAGGCTAACAGTGAGCTTTTTGGAGCATTGCTCCATTTTCATTTTGGATGTGGGGTCTGTTTTATAACATCCAGAATAATGATGTTTTTCACCAATTGTATTATTAGAAAGACTTGTGTAAAAGGCTTATTGGAATGCCCTCTGTTTAAAAAGAGATTGCATTTATTAATGGCTGTTTTAAATAACTTCTCTTTGAAAAAAAATGCATCCTTTCTTGTCACTTATTTCATCGATATCTGAAAATGAAATTTAAACTTTATTAAGTAAACGTGAATAATGAACTCACACATACTTTTTTCTCCTATCTCAAGTACTAGGATGTTTTTTTCATGATTACACATATTCTGGATTCTGGCTTGTAAGAGAATAAAAGAAACTATACCTCCCTTGAACATTTTTTGGATATGTGATAACATTTGTGAAAATACTCTTTAACTCCCATGATCTTTCAATATTGATTTGCTATTAAGAAATATTTTTACACTATTTTGAAATACATTTAAACTACCTAAGAATTTCCGAACGGCAGCTTTGATGACATTATTGCCTAGATCAATTTATAATCAGTATTTTAATCCAGTTTAAAAATTATGGAATGATTTTTTAAAATATTTTTATGTATTTATTAGAGAGAGAGAGAGAGCACAAGCAAGGGGAAAGGTAGGGGGAGAGGGAGAAGCAGACTCCCGTTGAGCTAGGAGCCAGATATGGGGCTCAATTCCAGGACCTGGAAAACATGACCTGAGCCTAAGGCAGATGCTTAACCATCTGAGCCACCCAGGTGCCCTGATTTTGGTTTTGTTTGTATTTGTTTAACGTTTCAATCTTATACTATGTCAATTTTACACACTTTTTGGAAGGCTTAATGTATTTCTCATGGAATGGATTCTCATCTCAAGACACATCGTAGTGGAATGATTCTCATCTCAAGACACATCGTAAGTTCCAAACTAAGGCTTAATGATCACAATAGTAGGCTGAATAATGTTCTCCCTAAGATGTCCGTGTCCTAATCTCCAGAATCTATGAATATGTCACATGACATGGCAAAAGAGACTTGGAATATGTAATTCAGTTAAAGACTGAAATGGAGAGATTAACCTGGATTATTTGGGTAGGTCCAGTGTAATCACAACGGTCATTATAAGAGGGAAGCAGAAAGGTTAGAGTCAGAGAAGGAGATGTAATGAGGCAAGCAGAATTCTGGAGTGAAGCTGCTAGGGACCAAAGAACGCAGGTGGCCTCTAGAAGTTGGAAAAGGAAATAAATTCTTCTCCCACTACCCTACCCCCCAAGTTTCCAGAAGAAGCACATCCCTTCTGGTACCTTGATTTCAGCACACTGAGTATCACTACCAACCATGGGTCCCTAGAACTTTAACATAATAAATTTGTGCTGCTTTAAGCCACCATATTTGTGGTAATTTGTTACAGAAGCAATATGAAACTAATACAGTTACCTTCAAATTCAATTGTATGAATGAAATTCAGCCATATGTTACCCCTTCTTCTTTTCTCTTCCTGTAAATATTTAATTCTGATACTAAGGTCTGAGAATAAATTATTCTGCAGTTGATATGGCTGACAGAGTCCTAGGCATGGAACTATCCTAGCATACTGCTTGTCCACCAGTAACAAAGTGACAGATAAAGTATCAATAGTCACTAATAATTATGCAAATATACTGTGATTTTACCCATTACATTTACAGGTAAAATTTTCTCCGTTGCTTATGGCATTTTAAAGATATTAGCAGAGGAGGGAATATTGTTAAATTTGTTTTTATTTGTTTGTTTAAGTTTTTATTTAAATTCTAGTTAGTTAACATATAGTGTAATACTGGTTTCAGGAGTAGAGTTTAGTGATTCATCACTTACATATAACACAGAGTGCTCATCACAACACATGAAATCTGTTTTTAATCTGTGGAAATACATTAAGCCTTCCAAAAAGTAGTGGGGGCATAAATATCTCATCTGGTACTCTTACCTTAACTCTGTCTCTAAAATGAGACATAAAACATACAAATCCAAACATCAACCCTGCCACGTAATGCTCCTCAATTTTGGCTATTGTAGAAAATCAACCCATTATTTATCAAACATTCCCTTCCATTGGAAGGTTCCTTCCTCTTCGCACACTGTGACTACAGAGGTTCAGCATTGCTCCCCTTATAAAGAAAATCCACTAAAGTAACTTAGAAATTATGTAAAATAGTAAAGATAATTATGCAATTAAGCTTAGCAGAACATATGATAACAAAGGATATGTAAGTGTATCTACTAATAATGAGATGAAGGAAATAATTTTTAATGTAAAATATTTATAAGATATTGTAATTTCCAAGAGGATTCCCCAAAGTTTTGTGGTTTGTTTGTATGGTTTTGTTTTGTTTAGATTTTTTTCTATTCTCCTATTTTACTATTTATAATGTAGACATATAAATAATGTTAGGAACATTACAATGTAAGATTAAACCAGCTTGAATGTTACTTCTTCTTGTCCTGTTGGCTATTCCAAGTGTGAACTTTTATAGTTATAAATGCTAAACAACATTATGGGGACTATAGCCTCGGTTATTTAACAATTCACCCTGAAGGTCCTGCTATCTCTGTGAGATTGTCCCTCAACCCCCACAAAAGCAACAAAAATCTGAAACGTACAAATAAAAAGAAAAGTAGTACTTTTTACCTCTAGTGGTGTATTTATGCCCTGGAATTTATCCATGCCATGAAGATGAATTCCAAATCTGTAGATACCCCCCAGATGTCCTATATACAGCCTTCTATTCTTGTTTGCCTTTGGGATAACATTACTAGCATGTTTTATTGTTCATTGAAATCAAGAATTAAAAAAAATACATCTACAATCTATCAGTTCACTCCCAAATTCTACCTCTGTCTTCCAAACATTTTAGCGCTCTCACATTCTTTAGTTTTGTTAATGGCATTTATATTTTCACATTTATCTTCACTGTCCACTCAAATCTGTCTGTTCTCCAGATGTGCAACATTCATTATTTTTCTGCCTTTAGCAAAATACTTTTAATATCTTCCTTCTCACTTTATTTTGCCCTTCTTAATTTTATCAAGTCTCATATCTTCAGATAAATTCTTTATGCTGATGACACCCACATTTTATCTCAAGACCCTAATGTACCGATGAAGTCATGCATCCAACTGCCTACTTGCCATTTCCATTTAGATTTTTAATAAATATATCAAAGTTAATGACATAAAACAGAACATTTGATTTTCCTTTCAAATCTGCTTCTATCTCTCTTTACCCTCTCACTAAATGTCACCACTGTTCACCTTTGCTCAGGCCAAAATCCTAAGATTTATTATTGATTCATCCTTTTAATCATACTCTACATCCTTTATAGCAGCACATCCTCTTGGGTTAACCGAATAGCCTTATTACTTCTCATTACCTCCTCACTGTTCCTCTGGCTCAAGCCACTGTAGTCTCTCACCTGGACTATAATAATTACCTCCCCCCTGGTGCTCCCTCCTCTACACGGCTCCCATACAATGATTTGTCCACATAATAGTCAGCATTTTTTATAAATTTAAATCAAATCATATCATGCTCCTGTTTACAACTTTTAAATGAATTCTGATCACTCAAAATCAAATCTGAATGCCTAACAAGGCTAATGGGCCTATGCGATCTGGCTCCCATGTATTTCTCCAACACTTCCTCCTTCGCTCCCTTTCATTTAGCTCTACTCTCCCTTGGTCTAGTCCTCATTTCCATTTCAAGGCATTTGCATTTGCTGATTCTCCTGCTAAGAGCCTTCTTCCTACTGATATGTACCTGACATTTCCCACTCCCCCATTTATTTTGCTGATTAATGGGACATCTCCTCAGAGAAACCTTCCATTACCACTCAAACTGAAATATCTACTGCACCTTTCCATCACTTAGGGTGTATTTATATATAATCTGGCTTCCCTGTAAGAATGTAAACACTGTAAGAGCAAGGATTTTACATATTTCACCTCTGCATTTCAGTACCAGGGACAATGTCTGGAACTTGAAAGACACACAGTTACTTATTTGGCAAAAGATTAGGAAAATTTATATTGAATTAACTAAATAACTATAAAATTTGTGTGATATTCCTAATAATATTTAAATCTTGTCTATTTTTATTTTAAGTTTCTTTCAGACTTAGAAATATGTCGTTTGAGTGGAGTCACAATAGAAGGGAGGGCTGTGAGTAAAAATACTCATTTACCATGCTGGAATTATATCCCATTTTGAATAAATGCATTGATATAAGAATTAGTGTCTTGAGAGTATGATCTTTCATAGATAGACTGATAAAATTGTGGGTCTGGAATTGCTAAATTGATGAGTCAACATAATTCACTATTAAGTGTCCAGCCTAAGTAGCAAACTATCTCCCAAATATAATACACATCAACTGAACTGAAAGAAAATAGAAGATAGTTCTGGCAGTATGGCTAAACAAAGGATGGATATTACATATTTCAGTATTGGTATATGTGTGTGTGTATATATATATATGCTATCATAAGCTTATGACTATTTTTGATTGAGCTTAGTCACAATAAGATAAGTCTGATCATAGAAAAATATCCACTGAGGACATCTGGGTGGCTCAGTTGGTTAAGTGCTTGCTTTTGGCTCAAATCATGATCCCACAGCCCTGGGATCAAGCCCCGTATCCAGGCTCCCTGCTCAGCAGGGAGTCTGATTTTCCCTCTACCGCTCCCCCTGCTTGTATTCTTTCTCTCCCCTTGTCAAATAAATAAGTAAATAATCTTAAAAAAATATCCACTGTTATTCATCAATATAAAAAGATCTGGTAGCTGTGTTTCTAATATAGAAATGAAAAATGACTTTAGAGAAAGCAGTTGGATTAGAGGATTTTATCAGAGTTTGCATTTTTTCAATCATTTTTTGGTTTACTTTAGTTCAATTTGCAACTATTTTATATTGATACTTTTAGTTACTTAATTAAAATAACAAATGTAGAAAATTGCATTTAATATCTCAAATCAATGAATGTTAAATGTTCCCAAAGTGCAAATATTCATAAATTCAAAACCTATATTTATGAATAATAACAAATCAACTTTATACAAAGAAGCTGGACATTAAAATTTTCATGATTACTGAAAACAGACTTGGCAAATCTATGTAATGAATATCTAATAGTGAACTATTATTTATTAGTTAGCTGTACTATTATGCATATTAAAAAGATAGAAGCTTAACTCAGAGAAGCATGTTTTATCATAAATGTTTGATAGGTTATTAGAGCAATTTTTCACTTTATTTCATCCTTCTTAATCAGAAGCATTTTGAAGTTCAGTCCAGAATAAATATCCATTTGATTGTCACGACTTGTTCTTATATGACATACCTCTGTTCTCTTGCTCAGGTACATTTTCTTCCTGATTTACTTGAAAGTATCCAATTTTAGCATCATTTAACAATTTAGATCAGCAAATCCTTTCTGTAACATGATGCATTTTATTGGGCATCAGAGTGGGGCACTTAGAAAAATATGAAGATACAAAACAAAATATTTTGCAGTAAAGGAGGAGGGGAAAAGGAATCTGAGAAGTTTCAGAATAAGTCACAGACAGATATAGGACCATAAATGGTTCATAAGACATATTTTAAATGAAGCCAGCATCCATATCTTTTGCTGAACTATATAAAAGGTAGTGTATTATACTGGTTAAGAGACCAGAGTTTAAAGCCACTATACTCCAGGTTGAAATCCTGACTATACCAAATAATATGTTGGACAATTTGATTCTTTGTGCTTCAGCTTCTTTATCTATAAAACGGGGCTAGTAACCATAACTACTTCATACAGTTATTATTGTTTTAATTATGTAAGTTACTATGAAAATGTCTTAGAAAAGTGCTTGGCATGTAGTATGCTCTTAGCAGTTATCTGCAAACAGTATATATTCCTTTCAGTGTATATAGAGTACTTTAATTTTTTTTTAAAAGATTTTATTTATTTGACAGAGAGAGACACAGTGAGAGAGGGAACACAAGCAGGGGGAGTGGGAGAGGGAGAAGCAGGCTTCCTGCTGAGCAGGGAGCCTGATGTGGGGCTCAATCCTGATCCCAGGACCCTGAGATCATGACCTCAGCCAAAGGCAGACGCTTAATGACTGAGCCACCTAGGCACCCCTAGAGTATTTTAATTTTTAAAAATGTTTATAAATTTTGCCATGACCATGTTTTCTTCTTGTCCATCCATATTCTCTATTTTTATATTCCTAAGAATTATTCTGAAACTATAGCTGCAAGGGGAGTCCCAGACTGGGTTCCCAATGTTGGTACTCACTTGTATACCACTTACACTGAAATCTTTCTTGAAAGATCTTGGGTGTTTTCATAAGGAAGAGGACCTAATAACAAAGCTCACCACACAGTATTTACTCAGCACTGAACCAGATATGTGACTGTGCCAATACCTCCTGCTTAGGGTCCTCTCCAAAGACAGCCATACCCAAAGCCTAAACAGATGCAATCCAAGGAACATTTATGTATACCAGTGCATTGAATCAAGAAAAATATGGTGGGGGGACCCTAATTAAAAAAATACATTATTTTCCCCAGCAATACAAAACAAAGTACAATATAGCACTTGATTAAATTCAGTTAAGTGTAAAATATATAATCTGAAGTTCATAGTCTAAAGTCAGTTATTATCTGCCTTAATCCTCCTTGAAAATATGATATTCTAGGTACCAGTTCCTTCCCAGGTCTCAGATCAATTATTTTTTATTTAGTTTCTGATTTATTTTTTCCTCATTACTCACTCTACGCATGTTTTCTGAGACAGAACTGTGTACTCTGGATTGTTCTAGACTTTGGCCTGTATCTCAAAGAGAAAATCCAGATGTCCTTTTACATTTTCCCTTAAATATGTAATTATATTAATGTACAAAATTCTCCTGTAGTTTTACATGACTCAGCATTGCTGCACTGTTATTTTGTATTGAGTCAAATTAATCACACTTGAACAACTTTTAAAAACTATGGCTCAAGAGGTGTCAAACTATTAAATATTTTTCTATTATAAGGACAGAGAATTGTTCACTGCAGAGAATAAAGTACCACTTTTGCATATATTATACAAACATTTTATGCTTCATGAAACCACAATAAATTTTCTTGCTGATTACTCGTGTAATCTAAGGATCTCCTGCTGTTTTATAGAGAGTCTTATTAATTTCACTCAAGTAGTAAAATTAGCACCTGTAGAGAACTCTTTAAGATTTTTTTTAACTTTTATCATATTAGTAGTAACCTACTTCATTTATCATAGAACAGTTGTTTTACTCTGTCTCCTTATCTGTTTAGCTTTGGGGTTCTTTGCATTTAATTTTTTTTTTTAAAGATGATAGAATTGGATACAGAATAATATGGTAAGGAAATCTCAGCCTTCAGTTCAATCAGATTTAAATAAATCAGGCTCTGAAGTTAGCTAAGCATCCCAGACTTTAAAAAAAAAAGAAAGAAAGAAATTTTACCTGTCCTTTGATGGATAGCAGTCTTGCATACAACTTAACAGAATTATGGAATGATTTACTGAGTAGTACACTCTTGGCCTGAGCGAGTTAATAACCTTTCTTTTTCCCACCATGTGAAAGAAACAGAGGGAGTACAAAATATTACTCACTGTCTCTTTCAGAAGTATTTCATACCCAATGCATTTGTATTTGTTGGGCTGCACACATATTTGAAATGAACCAAAATATTCTCTATGACTTCTTTGCTCCTTACCGGACCCTCATTCCAACACAAGAAGAGCCACAGCAAAGGCATGAGGATCGGTTCAAGGGTGCAGCCCCTCAGTGGGGGACACTGAAAGAGGGTTCGGGAATAAATGAATTTGGGTGAGAACAGTTTGCAGGGTTGATAAGAAAACATACTCTTCCTAAATTCCTATTGCCAGACAATATTCTGGATGAATTCCATTAGGTTTCTCATTCATCCTCATCCTGAATATCATGGAATCTAAGGAGCATGGCTTAGTTAGTTCAGCTTGTCTCCTTCAAAGGCAGTATTCACACAAGGTAGCCTGAGCAGAAAGTGGCCTGAAGCCTAAACTCAAGCTTTTTCTTGTACAACAGCATATTGTTTCTGGAGAAGGTAGAAACTGCCTCAGAGAAAACTAATAGGAAGTTACATTTTATGTGATCTCCCAAATAGAGTTGGCTTGTTTACTTTCCTTTTTTTTTTTCCTTTTTCCTCCCTTTTTTCTCTACTTTCCTTTTTACCTTGCTTTGACTTTCTATTTGATCTCAAACTCCCTCATTTCTTTGTACTGAAGTGAAGTGATATGCATGTGGAATATGCCTGAAGTTCTAAAACTGTTTTAAATATACAGTTTTAACTTTAAATATAAAGTTTTAAATATACAATGAAACGTGGAATCTGGAATCAGAATGTATGGGTTTAAATCCCAGCCTCACAAAAATTGACAAGGCAAGAAACAACAAATGTTGGAGAGGATGTGGAGAAAGGGGATCCCTCCTACATTGTTGGTGGGAATGCAAGTTGGTACAGCCACTTTGGAAAGCAGTGTGGAGGTCCCTTAAAAAGTTAAAAATATGATCCAGCAATTGCACTACTGGGTATTTACCCCCAAGATACAGACATAGTGAAGAGAAGGGCCATATGCACGCCAATGTTCATAGCAGCATTGTCCACAATAGCTAAATTGTGGAAGGAGATGAGATGCCCTTCAACAGATGAATGGATTAAGAAGATATGGTCCCTATATACAATGGAATATTACTCAGCCATCAGAAAGAATGCTTACCCAACATTTGCAGCTACATGGACGGGACTGGAGGAGATGATGCTAAGTGAAATAAGTCAAGCAGAGAAAGACAATTATCATATGGTTTCACTCATTTATGGAACATAAGAAATAGCAGGAAGATCGGTAGGAGAAGGAAGGGAAGAATGAAGGGGGGGTAAACAGAAGGGGGAATGAACCATGAGACTATGGACTCTGGGAAACAAACTGAGGGCTTCAGAGGGGAGGGAGTGGGGGACTGGGATAGGTCAGTGATGGGTATTAAGGAGGGCACGTATTTCATGGTGCACTGGGTGTTATACGCAAATAATGAATCATGGAACATTACATCAAAAACTAAGGATGTACTGTATGGTGACTAACATAACATAATAAAAAATTATTATAAAAAAATAAATCCCAGCCTTAGTTTTTATTATTTTCATGAATGTGGGCACGGTATAGCACCTCTTCACCAATACTTTACTATAAGATGAGAACTGGGGTGCTTGGGTGGCTCTGTCAGTTAGGCATCAATCTCTTGATTTCAGCTCAGGTCATGATCTCAGAGTTACATTTAGTGACACAGTGTCCATAGGTATCTTGGTGTTGGCTATAGTCTGTCTCCCTATTAAAGTTTCAGCTCCCACTGAGAAGGTGGGAGGAGTTGGGATTTAGAGGATAGTTAACGGAACTGGCCTAAGAGAGGAAGAATGACATCTCTTTTATTGCAACTAGAGAAATGAAATAACAGTTGAACACATGCTATGGTGGTTGTATGGCTTCTATTTACTCTGAGAAGTAGAAGAAAATTGAAAAGGGAAATCTTGGAGATAGTGGAGGATTTTGAAATTCTGACTAAGTGAGATTATGACGGGGGTACCAGGGGAACTAAGTAGGGACTAAGGATCAGCTCCTATTATTAGTTGTGTTGGAGGATCCGGGTAGTTCTGATCTTCTTGGGTAGGAATGTTTTCTATCAGTAACCATCAGTTTAATGGTTGACCAAGAGAAAGTAAAGAATTTCCTTTATTCAGGGATGAATGATGCTAGGTTCATGTAGTTAAAGGTTAATGGGGAAAATGATGATGGCATAATGTAAATAAGGTCAATTTAAATTTTTCAATCTTACTTTTTCTTTTTCTAATTACTTTCATTGAAACAGTATTATTTCTCATGTTTTGAATTTATATTTTATTTCAACTAAAGGCTGCATTGGTAATTTTTGCAGAAGAGTTTTCTAGTTACTATTGATGTTTAATAAAATACCTCCACAATTTAATGGCATAAAATAACTCTTTTATAATGTACATGAATTATGTAGGTTAAGAATTCAACTAGAGAACTATAAAAGAAAAAAATGCACTCAACACTTGTTAAAAATGGCAAGGAATATTTTATTCGAGGCTATTACAATAGGAGTCAAGACTATTGCAATAAGGGAGAAAGATTAAACCCAACTTCACTGAAACAAAAGGCAGGAGGATTTTTAAATGCGGGGGTGAGCCAATAGAAGAGTACTGGAGGACATCAGAGGAAGGGTGGTCAATGTGATTAGGCCATCTGTGTTCGTTAATAGTAGTTTATTGAAGTTAGGCTCCTACCCTTCCACAAAGAATCAGAGATAGAGGTAATATCTTTTTCAATAATTGCATTTCAAAGGAATGGCTCCCAGGACCTTGACAGAGACATTCCTGGGTTACAGAAGATTTACTTCTCAAAGAAGCAGAAAAAGAATCTATAATTTCAAGTTTTCTAAAGTAAATACTCCAAGCAAAAGGAGGTCAGGGACCTATACCTAGAAAGAAACTTGGCTTAAGCTTAGTCAAGCTGCAGAGAACTTTAAGGCCTTTCTTGGTCAACAAGGGGGTGAGCTTATTTCCTTTGCAGAAATAATGTGGATATATGTATCCAGACATAAGTATGCATTAACAACTGCTTTGGGGAAAGCAGAAAACTAGGTGGAAAACTATGAGCAGTATTCAGTAGACAGAGATCCTACTTGTCCTTGAAATAGGTATAATCCATATCATAATAGAAATCATCTGCCAAAACCCTGAT
Organism: Ursus arctos; assembly: GCF_023065955.2. Lineage (NCBI taxonomy): Eukaryota > Metazoa > Chordata > Mammalia > Carnivora > Ursidae > Ursus > Ursus arctos. Next base: position 22,701,650 of record NW_026622775.1, read on the forward strand.
AATAATAAAGTAACACATATTCTTTTTAGTTGTGTAGATTTTATATATTATTTATCATACTGTAGGAGAATCCAACTCTCAGATCATAATAAGCTTTACTTTATCAGAAGCTATCTGTTAAGGTTAACTTTTGGTGTGTGCCCTAGATGTATACTAACAATTCACATTTCATATATTTTGATAAAACTTTTCACATATTTGTGACATATTCTAAATTTACAAGCAACAATTTTAGATTTTCAGAAATGCCAGTTAAACCATTCTTAAAAATCTATGTATGGGAGTCTAAATTTATACTACTTAAAAATCAGTTTTATGGTCTGCTTTTGAGTCAGGTTAGATTTAGCCACACATTTTCCAAATTCCTATGCAATTATAATGTAAAGAGTGAACTATTGCACAGCATGAATGAGTTGAAAAGCTTGATCCTATTCCCTAGGTTCTGTAGTGTCATGGTGGAATGGATGCTCATAATTGCTTTTGATGAAAGTCAGGGGTTTGGCAATGCACAAACCAGAATTTTGATAGAAAGAACTACTAACAGAAACTTAAAATTTCTGTAGATAATTAATATCTGCTTGTTGTTCAATTTGTTGCATTTGCAGCTTTGTTTTGGTCTGTATAACCTAATGAGCTGCATGTTTTGCTACACTTGGCAAAAAATAGAGTTCAGATATAGTACTTCAGGGGCTCAAAATAAGAAAAATAAAAACTTTACATCTGATTAAAATATACACGGGAAGAAGCCTTCTCTTTCTTAGTTTGCAAAGTGATCAGTCTTAATTCCAGATTACGTCTGCAGGTAGTCTGTCTTTATTATTTTGTAAAATGAAAAGCTGCATAGGACTGAAACTATATATGTATATGTGACATAATCTCAATGAATTGATATTTCAATTTTTTTGACCCTTATCACAAATGTCAGAATGATCTGACTTTCACATAAATAATAATAATATCCAGATATCAATATAACTGTACCTATATATGTATTATCTTTCCACCTGCACGCAATATAGATAAAATTTTATATGGGTGTTACAAAAAATTGATACCATGTTCTCTCTCTAGTGACATATAACATAACTTTATATCTCACTTATGACAAATGAAGGGAAAAAACTATGAAACTCATTTAAAAATAATACAGTCAAATTGAGGTGTGGGACATAGTGTTGGATATAAGTTCGCTTAATAATAGACTAGCTTTTCCATTTCCATTTCATACACATTTATAAACTGTGAAGCACTAAGGCAGAATTTGTGTACGAAAGGTGAAGTAAATATTCACTGGTTTAAAAAGAAAACACAAAGTGGAAGGTATCAGATATCAAACAGTTCATTGAGATGTGAATCCTGAATAATCTTCTATACTAAAAAAATTCTCTAATTCTCAGTGTTAACTTAATGTCATGTTGTATAGATTTAGTGTTAAATGCACTGATAGCTAAGTGATATCTTTTAAATCATCTTAATCCCTTTTTTCTTTCTTTCTCCTCCTCATACTTCCCACTATCCTCTTTAGCCTCATCCTCCTCCCCTTCATCTTCTTCCTCCTTTGTGATCTTTTTCTTCTCATTATTCAAAAAATGAACATAACATTATGTCTATGAATGATGAGAAAGCCTGATCAGCTTAACAATGATAAAATCAAGTACAATTAAAATGTTCCATTTTGTTTAAACTTGCCTGAGAAATGATAAACACATTTCATTTTATTATTTCAACAGAGAATATATCAATATTTAGGGACACTAAGCTGGTTTTTAAAACAAAATTAACTCAACTTCAAATAAAGCATGCTTATCTTGATGGTTTCTTGTAATAAATGGTTTTAAATAAACTAGTCAATAAACAGTCAACAGATACTTTTAGAAGCAACTAACATATATTTTTCCTGGCCAGAAATAACTCAAACTTTTTCCTATCCCCAAATAGCAATATTGCATGACACATTTTCAGATTTTAATCAAAACTAAAAGCATGAAAGTCTCTATACACCTAAATACTGAATGAGACATTATATCATAATGTGTCGGCAAAGGTTTGAGCTGACGCCAACTTGTTAATCACTAGATGAACAAGAGTTCAGGAAGCTGAGGTAGCTCAGTATACTTCTTATCAAGTATACTCAGTAGTAATTTAGTAGCTGCAAAGAGTGAATCTATTTCTCTGGTTTTTTAAATCAGGCAATAATAATTTCAGCCTTACATGCAATGTGTCTTTAGGTTCCATCTACATATGGTGTGTCAAAGGTAGAATTGCAGTCTGTGCAATTAATAAAAGTTTCCCCATCAAAAATAAAAGTAAATCTGTTTACCTGAACTACACAGAAAAATAGATGCAAAAAATTTTGCTCTTTCCTGTAGAATTTTGCATCTCTTTTCCATACCAGAAAGTGTTCAGAAACATCGTAGTGATGTCTGAATTACCAGGTATGTTTAAGACAATAAAAAATATTTTCAGGAACTGAATTACTCAAAATATTAAATAAAATGTGTACATACAGACAAGAAATAAATTACATAAGAAATAATTAGTAACTTCTTGATCTTTATCATTATTTTAATCTTTAAATCTCTTACTCTTGTGGGGTTTTTTTCCTATTTTAATTACTCTGTATTACATTTTGGACTTCATGAATTAAGTAATGTCTTTTTAATTTTTAGACAGAAGTATGGGTTGTCTCAACTTTTTTTTTTTTTTTAAGATTTTATTTATTTGACAGAGAGAGAGACAGCCAGTGAGAGAGGGAACACAAGCAGGGGGAGTGGGAGAGGAAGAAGCAGGCTCATAGCAGAGGAGCCTGATGTGGGGCTCGATCCCGTAACGCCAGGATCACGCCCTGAGCCGAAGGCAGACGCTTAACCGCTGTGCCACCCAGGCGCCCCGGGTTGTCTCAACTTTTAATATAATAGGCCATTTTCACCTCAATGGAAATATGTAAATATAATTTAATAAATTTATGAACCTGAATCTTTGGGTGAGCAAATTTATTCCACAGAGTAAATACCCCTCTAGTTTATAGAATAATATGGATAGAGAGTGAATTAAACCCACTATAAAATGGCTTACTTGTGGTACTCTACTGCTAGGATAACAGCTCCTCTTTGTCCAAACAGAGATTTAGGTCATCTCTTTTGCACACCAGCTAGCATGTCAGTAATGAACAACCATCCAAGAAGTCAGTTTTTACTTGTTAGTGCTCTGTGAAGAAAATGATGGTCTTTTTGGATTATATTATGATGTTGAGTAAGGAAAAATACAAGGTTTCCTCCAATGGCATTTGTTTCCTAAATTTTACTAATTATTATCTTCTTTAGTGGAGAAAATGTTATTAACACATTCAGTTGGGATGTTAAGCTAAATGAAGTTACTACAAATAATAACTTATGTGTTGGATTAAACATACAAAGCAAAGCATTTAAGAATTAAAGTTATTAAGAATTTTCTTTTGTACTTCTGGATATTGGCATAAATCAAATACATTACTCCACAGAAAGAGATGAAGCATATGTTGGAATTACCAACCTCATGGCCTTTAAGGTATCACCCTCTTCTAAGAACTCATTAATGAATTTTCTTCGTATCCTTTTAAAGTAGTAAAAAAAATGCATAACACTAAAAAGTAAAACCCATTTGTCACTATACTGATACTCAGTGCTTCCTCTGTTCTTATATAAATATGACACTCTTGACTTTGTTCAAAGAAGTAATACAATGATTATTGAAACAAATTCTATTTTTTAAGTTAATATTATTTAATGATTATTTTCTAAATTAAGAAGAATCTTAATTGCATCACATATCCAGACCATTGAATATATATATACATATATATTTATTTATTTTTTCTTGAGTAAAGCGATACAAGTTTAAGTGAAGATACAGAAAAAGCTCTCAAGAGTGAGAGGGGTCCCGACAGGGTTGCCAATGAGGGCCTTCAGGGTTGGTCTTTTATAGAAAGCTAATCAGGGAACTTAAATCCTTTTAACATCTCTATTGATAATATCTTCAATGCTTACTTCCTTTTTAGGGGCTGGTTATTCTTTGTTGGTCACAGGTGATTATCATAAAGACACCCACCCCACACCACCCACCCCACACACCTAGGGCAGGGTGGCCCTCCACCCCTCAGGAGGGCACCTGTTGTGATGAGCACTGAGTGTTATATGCAACTAATGAATCATTGAACACTACATCTAAAACTAAGGATGTAATATACAGTGGCTAACTGAACATAAAAAAAAAAAAGAAAATATATAAACATGCAGGGGCACCTGCGTGGTTCAGTCAGTTAAGCGTCAGACTCTTAATTTCGGCTCAGGTCATGATCTTAAGGCTGTGAGATTGAGCCCCACATCAGTCTCTGTGCTGGGCATGGAGCCTGCTTGAGATTCTCTCTCTCCCTCTGCACCTCCCACACCTCTCTCTCTCTTAAAAAAAAAAAAAAAAGTAAAAAGGAGATATATAAACATGTGAATGTAAGAAAATATGAACAAATGATCTTATTGGTAAATATCAGTGCCCTAATTTATAGCCATGTTAGCAACAATGTTGGAAGGAAATTTCATAAACTTAAAACACATGCCCTTTGGATCTCATGTTTCCCTGAGGTGCCTAGATTCCACTAACTCTATTTTCAGTCATGGAGAGAAAAACTTCTTTGGACTTCTTCACCCCAATACCATTGTTCTTATTCTTCCATATGTTAGTGGCTACTCACTCTGTTTCACAAAGAAGTGTTGGTAAGCTGACCCTGCCAAAGTATTTCACAATTTACTTAGATTAATTGGGAAGATTCATTTTCTTGCTTGAAAAAAGGGAAGACCAAAAATAAATTCACAATTTACTGAGTTGTTTGAGGATTAAAAGAGCCACTTTTTAAAAGCCTCAGATAAATTATAGAGTCTCAACAGTTTCAGGGATTCATATTTCAACCACTGTTAGAAATTAGACTTGGGTTTTGATTATTAATGGCCTGTGACATAGGAATGTCCACATCTTCTTTGAAAAATACATACTCCTAGTGGGGTTCTTGAGGGAGATGTAAGCAAGAAAAAGAAAACAAATAAGAAACGAGATGCTGTTTTATAATCTTTGAGGTGTCATTATTTTTGTAGGAAGACTTCAGTGTGAGGTTTCATAAAGCTGGGTTGGCCATGAGCCTGAGACCAAAGTCTCAGGCATGATCTTTGACACTAAAGCTACAATCCAAAAATGAAGACAAAATAAAGACACTTTCAAACTTTATTAAATTACCTTCCCAGCATTACTTTTTCTCCCTTTATTGATATTTAAGATTAGTTGCACTAATGTTTCCATTTTTCCAGCAACATCTCCATCCATGACCTTTGCACTGTGACTTTGAAGCTCCTCCCATCAAAAGACAAAAAATCTCCAATCTTGAATCTAGGCCTGCCCAATAGAATGTAATATATCTGACAAGTCAATTCTGAACCTAGATCTCAAGAGTCATGTGTGCTTTCCACTCTCAAACTTTAAATCCCTGCCTCTGCCATGAGAACAAATTCAGACTGTTGGAAGATTAAGATACGACGTGCGCAGAGCCAGTCCTAACACCTAAAGCCATCTTACATGACCCAGCTCCACTCAGTCCAACTGGTAAGGGCAGACATAAGAATAAGCCTAGTTAAGATCAGCTGAATCCAGCTGAGACTAGTACAATCACCTAAATATCCATAGTCTTATAAGAAATAATAAATATTTGTTTCTTATGGTACTAGGTATGCAAGTGCGTTATTACACATTACACAGAAATAATTAAATGATACAATTGGATGCTTAATTTCTCGATCATTTGTACTACTTATCACACAGGATATGGCTGACGCTGCTCTGTATGACCTCTAGTGAAATGGTGAACATCACATCTAGGCATGATCAATCACAGTAGCCCATCACCCAGTCTAAGTGCTTTAGAAATAGACCAAGCTGAGCCAGCATTTTACCAGAGACCTTTCACTGCCATTTTTAGAAAAGTCTTTCTTTTTTTGATGGGCTGATTAACCAAACTGAGAGTGTCAATTTAAGAAACAAAGAGGCAATGTATCCATGACAGAACTCTTAGAACACCATTGGGACTTTGGACTTGATGTATGTAAAAGCACTACTTTTTGGTTACATAAACCAATCAATTTTTTTGTTATTTTTTTAAACTGAAGCAAGTATTGTTTGGATTTCCATTATAACAATAATTTCTGAGGATTTTATCACCATCTAGCTAGTCATATGGAAGAAAAAACTTTAAGAGACTGCCAGAGAGGTACTGTGGTCAGCCAGCCCCTCAATAGTAGGTAAGAGAAAGTAGAAGATTGAACAAAGGGCAGGCACATTGTGTCTGAATACATAGTGTCTCACTGAAGTGAACATGTCCCAAGACATTTCTCTGAATTTAAACTATCATATTGTAAATCCCACTTTCCTTTGAAGCAGAAGCTAAGATTCTACATAGGAGGATAAGATAAAATTCTGCTATGACAAAATTAAACAAAGGCTGAAAGTATTACCCCCCCCACTCCCACCCCTATCACTAGGCTCTAAGTTGAAATGATCAAATTGCATAAATCTTTCATTGGCAAACAGTCAAAGGATGTCTTAGGATTCTATCTTCAATTATGGTACATTCTGGAATGGAATGAGAAGAAATGTCAGACTGATAATTTTCTAGATTTCTTACAGTTATAACTATACTATTCTGCCTTCCCAGGTGCCTTCATTTGTTTAGGAGTGAATGCATTCAGGAAGGTAGCATCTTCTATTTAAAGCCACTAGACAAATCAGGCAACATTGTCAATTGTCAAACATCAGGATCACTATAAATGGCCCTCTCTATTTTAATGTTATTTGACAAAATTTGCCTATATAAAGTATCTTTAAAAATACTATGCTTAATTTTTTGGGCTCCCAAATGTAATATACTGTGCTTTATTTGAAATTTGGGGCAAAAAGATCAGTTAAAAGTAGACAGGAAATATGAAATACAGGAAATAATTTTCCAAATGTCTTTCATTAAAATAGCTATTATAAACTCAAGAAAGTGACAGTTGAGAAGTGTAACATTAATTAGAAAAGTATGTTTTGATGATGATAAAACTTTTATGTTCAGAATGGAAAAGCACAAACAGTAAAATTAGCCCTGGAGAAATAGGATGTGAAGTTGACTCACTGCCGTCAGCATTTGCTTTAGTGTGAATCTGAAATCTTAGCAATTTACTCAATATAAACAAAAGCCAGAAAGGTTGGCTATTTGTCCAGCAATATTTTTAATAAAGCAAAGAGCAAATAGTGCATGCTCTTGAATTTAGCCATGCCAAATGTATTTTTTTAAAGAAATAACTTAACGATGAGGATAGTTGTTCTCTATGTCTATATCACAGATGGAGGTGCCTAAGTCTGTCTGTACTTGGCATGCATTGCCACTATATGCTATGCACACAAGAGAGGGAAGACCAAGAATAGGGTTACATTAATTTATGCCTATTATAAAATAAACAATTAGATTAATATTGAATGGAATCTTCTAAAATACGGCTAATTTCCTTCCTTAACACTCTGGATATTTAGTGCCCATCCACGTTAGGAATGAATGTAAATAAATAAAATACATGAAATTGTATTAAACGAAGATCCACTAATTACATAGTTGTTAGTTTTGCATTGGATACTCTTCACTGTAAGCTTTTTTCCCAATTTTTACATTCATTTTCATGTCTAATTGAAAATATATACCATCAAAAAAAGAAAGAGCGTTGTCTTCCTTAAAGGCAAGGGGAAGAGCATTATTTTAAATGGAAATTAAACTGGTATTTGGCATATTTCTATTTTCAGTTCAGCATTTGTTATTCTCGAATAACAAGAATACATAAACTTGTCAGATCTCAACAGTGAACAATAGGACACACCATAGTGTTGAAATTATAATTGGCAGGAAAAAAAGTGAATGAAAGAACAAATACAGGGACACTGGGTGGCTCAGTTGGTTAAGTGTCTGCCTTTGGCTCAGGTCATGATCCCAGGATCCTGGGATCAAGTCCCTCATTGGGCTCCTTGCTTAGCAGGGAGCCTGCTTCTCCCTCTGCCTGCTGCTCCCCCTGCTTGTGCTCTCACGTGCTCTCTCTCTCTGACAAATAAATAAAATCTTAAAGAAAAGAAAAAAATACAACAACAGGAAAAAAGAGAGAGAAGGAAGGAAGAAGGGAAGAGGGAGAAAAGCTCTGTTGATAATCCAGATACTGTTTGGCCACGGACATAAATAATGGGATCATTATTTACTGGATTAAAATTACACTGAAGCAGTACTTGGACTTTCTTCAATATATGCTCTTTTCCATTGTTTCTGAGATGGTATCTGTTTCACATGCTAAATTTAGAAATGTGTGATTATAATAATATGATAATGTTGCTTAAATTTTTAATATACTTTAATATTTTTAAAATATCTGTTCACAAATTATTATATGTGTTTTATTATAACATAATAAAAAAATTTACGCAGTATGCATCTTGATAGATTTTACAGAAACACAATGATGATTCTGAGAAATCTCATGATAGATGCAGAACAGAACCTTCTCATTCCTCACCAGTGTGGCACCTATTATATCTCGTAGCCTTCTTTGCAGTTATCCAGCTCAAATTCCCACAGAACTTGGTGAAATTTTAAGAAATATGTACAAATGAATGTTTAAAACAAGTTACATAAAAGTTCTCAAAAATATTCTTAAATAAATTTTCGAGTCAAAAGCAATGGACTATAATGCCTTCTTAAATAGTTTATGAATTCTATCCAAAATTACCATGGAATTTTGGATAATAAGCATACAGATTAGTATTAAGTTATAGTCAGAGCAGTCTTCATGAAGTTTTTATAAGCTTTAGTGATAAGTAATCAAATTCATCTATAGAAGTCGTTTTATGTGGCATATATAGTGTAGCCTGTGTATGTGCTTTCATTGACGTGTGTGTGTGTGTGTGTGTGTGTGTGTGTGTGTGTCTGGGGACATACAGTAAATCACAACTGTCCCTGTGAATGAGGGCAACTGTTCCTAAAAGTGTATTTGTTTCGCACATCCTTAAAATATGAAGACATTGATTACATATTAAAATTGGGTAGTTAGAAGAATCAAAACTGAGATACATAAAAAGTTAAGCCAGAAAAATATTCTTTTTAATAATAATTTAAACACAATTTGTCAAAACTTTGTAGAAAGTGTTAGCACAGAGGTTTTTAAATTTCAGTCATTATAATTCATTCCTGATATGAATCATTTTCTAAAATTAATTTATTAATTACAGCAGTTAAGTGTAATTATTCTACCTATTCAAGATTTTTATTATTACTTTTTAACACCAAGATAAATTCAGTGGAGGGTAATTACCATAACAATAATTCAGCACACATTTTCCGATCTGCTTGGTATTACAATATGTTCTCCAGAGTACCAGCTTCCACATTAATCAGTCATTCATGAACTTGCCTCCCTGTTCAGTGAGGCCTTCTAGAAGCAATTTAAAGGATAATAATTTTTTTCCAAAAGGAATTGGCAGAGGAGATGTCCTTGTCCTGATTTCTGTTTTCATTTTAATAAAAGCTTTAAGCAAATTAAGGGAAAAAATAGAAAAGTAGAATAAAAAAGTTTATCAAATAATCCTGGGTACCAAACATACACACATAAGATAAAAATCAAACATGTATTACATTAGAAAAGAAAGGGCTCTGAAATCATGTGTTTTCCTGAGCAGAAAGTCTTAAGTCTAAGGCAGACACCTTTATTACACACCTTTTCCCAAAATGTCAATGCACCACTGAGAACATCGCATCCAATTAGCACTGCACTGGGCACCCTGTTATCACATTCAGTGATCCATTAAGTGAGACCTAGAAAAGTGCAACATGGTTATGCCTGCCTTCTTGCTAGAGGCTTTAGCTGCTCATAATTACATATCTGAGTTTGTAGAAAGTTTAGCACAACACTTCAGAATCACTCTTCTATGTATTTCACCTCTGCCCCAATTGTATTTCTCATACAAATGGATTGCACCAGCTCTGTTTCAGAAGCAGCAGAAGTTAATATAAACTCATATTACACAAATGGAATTCTAGAGAGAGATTTTTTTAAACATTTGGGGGTTATAACTATTCCTCGATCTATAAAACAATGGGCACTAGTCCCATGAAAGTATTAGTATCCAAATGTTCTTTTTAAATGTGGGCTATTTATTTCTGTCATTTTTCTAGATCATTTCTTTTACCCCTGTCATATCTTGCAAGCACATTGACTGACAAAGACAAACAGAAATGTTGACTTTTTTATATCTTTAACAACAGACTTAAAATCTTTTTTACAGGTTTTATTTATTTGTCAGAGAGAGAGAGAGTGCGTGAGAGAGTACAAGCAGGAGGAGCAGCAGGCAGAGGGAGACCCAGGCTCCCTGCTGAGCAAGGTGCCTGATGCGGACTCGATCCCAGGAACCTGGGATCATGACCTGAGCCGAAGGCATATGCTTAACCAACTAAGCCACCCAGGTGTCCCCACTTAAAATTTTTTATTATCTTTGATGAAATGAAAGATTTTGTTTTTCTATTTAATTTAAATTCAATGGGAAGGATAAGGACACTGTATGCCTATTTATATACAGCTCTTTCTGTGTGTGTGTGGGTGTGTGGTTGATCAAAATTTATTTTTCACATGAATAGTTTGAAAACATTCCAACCCCACAACAAATCTTAAATACCAGCAACATCTTACAAGTTTTTTGGAATTGTTGCCGAATTTGAAAAAATACCAAATTCCTATCATGAAGGAACTATAAGATTTCAGGGCATTTAAAGTTTTCTTGCACAGTGACTGCTATTAAATACTCATTGAGTTGATGATGAATAAGTCTATCAATTACTTATTGAAATGATGAGGTCAAAATGTCTTTAATGTTCTTGTGATAGTGTGTATCAACTCTCTTTATAGTTGTATTTCTTGACAAATCAGTAAGAAATTCACAGCTCTTTTTTTATTGTACATTGATTTTAATTAATGTTACTTGCAACGTATTCATTGACATTGTTGAAAATAAAAGCTATTGAAACTTTAAGCCAAGAAATATGAACAAAAATATGGCCTAAGACAGTTGTATTCAAGACAGTGTGAAAGTATTTCCTTACTGACTGACATGATCAGACACCCATATAGACCTAGCAACTGCAAAATTATTATAGACATGTATACACAGCTCTTTTAATCCATCTCCACGACCAGCTGGATTACAATACATGAAATAGGCTTCTAGCATGCGCTAAATGTTCACACCTCTGTTCAGACACACTTGTCTCAAGCCATTCTTTATACAGCATTTTGACCAGTTCCTAATACCCAAGTTTTGCTCTAGTTGTGCGTTGAATTGGATGAAATTTTTCTTCTTATGTTACGGAAATATAAAGATTATCTAATCTTCATGATTCAGGGGATTTAACAAACATGAAACTTTCTTAAAAAAATACATGTGGCTTTTAAATATAGCCAAATACATAATGAATAAAAATAAATAATTCAGGAGCTATGTAACTGAGTATTGAAAGCTCTTTTGATGGGCACTGAATCCATTTTTGTATGGAAATAAACAGAATAAATATATTAAATATAAAGAAATTAAAGTCATATTCATATTAACAGAAGTTGAGAGCTTTGTGAGAAGATAAATGGAAATGTCAGTTCTAGCATCTCTGAAAATTTCCAGCATGGAGCCATAAATAAATTGTCTCAAACTGAAAAACAAAGAAATGGAGATTAAAAGGAATATATACATTTACAAAGGAAAGTATCAGAATACCTATACATCAAAAGGGACAAAATGATCAAAATTAAAATATAAAAGCATTCATGGAGAACATTGTAAAAGATGAAAAAGGAAACCACTAGAGACTACGGACTCTGGGAAAAAAACTGAGGGTTTCGGGGGGTGGTGGGGGATTGGGATAGGCTGGTGATGGGTATTAAGGAGGGCACGTATTGCATGGTGCACTGGGTGTTATACGCAAGTAATGAATCATGGAACTTTACATCAGAAACTAGGGATGTACTGTATGGCGACTAACATAACATAAAAAAAAATTTAAAAAAATGAAAAAGGAAGTAGCATGGTTATTATCAAAATTTCATCTGCAATATTATAAAATAAATATAATTACAAAATTGATATTAAAAAGGTCTTACACAGTGATAGATATAAATGGGATAACTGATCTACTAAAATGAAAGTTGACATTTTCTCCCTCCTTTTTTGATCATATTGTTATAGTTATTTTAAAGTATATGCCTAATTATACTAATATCTGAGCCAACTTTGGTTATGTTTCTATTTTCTGTTTAATTTTTACTTTTGATTATTTGGTCATGTATGTTAATAAGTCTTGTAAGTTTGAATCTGCATATATGAAGTTTGTGTTGAATCTGGATAACATTATATTCTCCACAGACAATTAAGTTTGCTTGTTTGTTTCTTTGTTTTTTTCTGGCAGGCAGAGAGATTATAGGCAGATCAGTTTGACACTGTCTAGGTTTGCTTTAGACTTGCTTAGGGCTGGTGTTGTCATTTTTGTCTTTAATGGTACAGTTCTTTCATATACAATACGGAGTTTCTGGGATTTCAGAGAAAAACCTGGTTTGTCCATAAAACTTCTATTTTGGAAGACTTTGACATCCATCCACTGCCTCACCTGTATTGTGTAGCAGCAGAAATATCTACTCTGGTCTTAAGTCTCCCAAAGTCCACCTTTGGCTGGGTTTCTTGGAGTTCCACCCTACAAATGAACAGCTTTCACTTGACATAAACTTCAAAAAGAAATTTTAAATGGAATTTGGGCTTCTCTGTGAACTTGAGTCACAACTAGATATTTACATATTACTCTTGTTCTGCTTATTTGTTATTCTCTACAACCTCTGACACTGGAGATAGTGGCAACTGGAACAGCCACCTGGGAATCAGAGATGGAAGCCATATACCACGGAAAACACAACTTTTCTGTCTTCTTTGATTTCTTGCCTCTGAAATGTTACAGGAGAGAGAAATAGATAAATCTGGTTTAAGCTTGTGTGTTTTTTTTTTTTTTATTACAGCAGCTTATCTTTTACCCAAAGTCACACAAGTCACACTATATTATTTTGTCTGTTTGTATGACTACTTCTACCACCAGTATATTAGAGAACCAAGGATTCAAAACTGATATGAATTCTCTCTCCATCTTCTATCCTAACATCTTACATGGAGAAGTTATATTATGGGGTGATTTACACTGGCAGAATATATATATTCATATTACTTTGTAAAGATTGAATAAATTCATTCTTACATGCTTGATATTAGTCTTTATGTATTTGAGATAGATAGATGTAGATACAGATATAGATTGATATAAAGGACATGGTAGATAATTTAAGAGCTGGTTCATATAATTTTGGAAAAAATCCCAGAAAATAATGTTAGCAGATAATACAAAACAATTATTTCTGTGATTTTAGCATCTGTGATTTTAGCATTATATTTTTAAAGATTTTATTTACTTGAGAGAGAGCAAAAGTGGGGGTGGGGAGGGGCAGAGATAGAGGGAGAAGCAGCCTCCTCACTGAACAGGTAGCACAATGCAGGGTTCTATCCCACGACCCTAGGATCATGACCTGAGCTGAAGGTAGACACTTAACCAACTGAGCCACCCAGGAGCCCCTGTAATTTTAGCATTATAAAGTTGAAACAAATGCACTTTTACAGATATTACTGAAAGATCTGATATATTCAATGCCATAAGCAAATATATAATTAATGTTCAGAAGTTTAAAGTAGAGTGAAAGTTAAGTTACTATATCATATAGAAATCAGGGATTTATTTGTCAATGACAACTAGTAATTTCTAACCATGATTCAGATAAATTTCTTAATTAGAACATACATATTTTTCAAGATTTTTATGGATGAATCTGGGTACTTGCTAGCTTTTACACTGTCTTCTACATTTCGACATAAGAATACATCTCTGTAAAGTACTAAATAAAAGAAACAAAATAGGATTAAATTGTAGTACTTTACATTCTGCAAGTGTGCACTAACTTTATTTTCATGATAGTCAACCCAAGGATATATGCTAATTATAATGCACTAATCATTTTACCCAAGGAAATGAAGCTGTTAAAATATTCAAAATGACTAAAAAAAAAGTTTCATTTGCACTGAGTTTTTACCAGGAGAAATCTGACAGAAGAACGTGTTCTGGGCAATCAATCATGGTTGTCTACAATGGTATTAATCACCTCGTGGGCCAGGATGTTTGTCTTCTCATCTTTGAGGCTTAGATATTTAAAAACTTTCTGCCAAGATGCTCTTCATGTAAATGAACCATATGTTGGAAGTTTACAATGTTGCCAAGGTGTTGTTAAGACTTGTTCAAGGTAGAAAGTTTTGTTCATTATGCTTATATTTATTATTGTAGAAAACTTCCTCTAAGTACTTAATAGGACAGTCCAAATGTTCAAAGTTTGGAAAATGAAAACAGTATTGATATTTTATCACTATAGCTTCTTTCTTACATATGCTTTATTAATACACAGATATAATAAAGAATGATTTTATTGAGTTTTTTTCATAGTTCTCAGAGGGAATAAATACATCAAATGCATCCTACCAGAATTAGGTTTTCCTCCTGGGAAAATCTGACATCTATTCAATATTTGTAATTAGATAACTTGATATTATTTTTAGTAATATCAAGTGATTTTTATCCATAAACTGGTTCTTAAATGTTTTATTATTCATTTAACCATTAAAATATTTTGATTTCCAAAATAATATTAGGAATTTTCTTCTTAGAAAATAGTTTAATACCAACATGAGGCTCAAAAAGCAATCGGCAACTAAAAATCAGCAATTACTCATTCATACTTAGAAATGAGAGCCTGTATTAGGTGATACATAGTTGACAACATAAAAGACATAGTTCAATTCATGGTAAATAAAGTCAGTACAATTTAGAGCTAATTTCTAAATAAATAATTGTGAGGCAAAATGAATATATAAAATATAATCTCTAAAAAAAGAATATGCAGGGACGCCTGGGTGGCTCAGTCAGTTAAGCGACCGACTCTTGTTTTTGGCTCAGGTCATGATCTCCTGGTTATGGGATCAAGACCTGCAGGCTCTTCACTCAGTGCAGAGTCGGCTTCAGATTCTCTCTCCCTCTCACTCCCATTCACACACTCTCTCTCAAATAAATGAAATCTTTAAAAAAACTTAAAAAAATTATATACATATAAAACTTCAGAATGAGGCAGGTAGAATAGGGAAATGTTGGGTAACTGCAGAAGGAAGAAGGAACTGACCTGACACCTGTTGAGTAACAGAATACTTGTTGCTAGGTGAA
Organism: Ursus arctos; assembly: GCF_023065955.2. Lineage (NCBI taxonomy): Eukaryota > Metazoa > Chordata > Mammalia > Carnivora > Ursidae > Ursus > Ursus arctos. The sequence goes on from NW_026622775.1 coordinate 22,717,074, forward strand.
GCTACAAGGTTGTGCAATTGCAGCATGCATGCACATCATTATCCCTCCACTGGGGGCGCTACAGGACTACCAGTAGATCCAGCCAAGTGAAAAATCAGACTGCGTCTGTACATGGTGACTACCATAGAGCAGGCCTAATGATATACAAAGTTCTTGGAAGTCTCTGTCTGTTCCCCAAACCCTACATAAATATTCCACGCCTTGATTATAACTGCCTATAAGAATCAGAATCCCACATTTATCCCAGGTGACTCAGATCCTCTGAGTGTGTCTGCACCCCCATCCCTAACCCCGAGCGTATACTTTTGCACTTTTGTTTTCTTTCTCTCTCTCTCTTTTTAAAGATTTTATTTATCTATCTGACAGAGAGAGAGAGAGAGAGCACAAGCAGGGGTAGCAGCAGAGGGATAGGGAGAAGCAGGCTCCCTGCTAAGCCCAAGTCAGGGCTTGATCCCAGGACCCTGGGATCATGACCTGAGCCGCAGGCAGTCCTTTAATTGACTGAGCCACCCAGGCACCCTGTGCACTTTTGCTTTTCAGTAAAACTTCTGCTATGTTTTACTCTGACTTGGCCTTGAATTGTTTCTTGTGGCACAGTCAAGAACCTGGCACCTGCTGGCAGTTGAGGTTCTCAGGGCCGAGAACGCTCCCAGTCTCCGGTGTCAATAAAGAAGGCATTTGGTATAAAAGCAAATGTTCATTACAAATTTAAATTTCATGATCTTTAACAGGGAATGGGGAGATAGCTAGATAGAAATTTAATCTCTTTTTGTGTCTCTGTTCAAGAAGTATATTGGTATGTAATTTTTTTTTTTTTTTGGCCTGTGATATCCTTATCTAGTTTGGAAATCAAAGGACTACTGGTTTCACAGAGTCAGTTGACAAGTATTTGTTTCCATTCTGAATTCTGGAAGAGTTTCATAAGATTGATACAATATTCTTCCTTAAATATTTGACGGAGTTAACCAGTGAACACATGTGGGACTGGAATTTTCTTGGCGAGAAAAAATTTTAATTACCAGTATCATTTTTCTAATAAACGAAGTAATTCAGATTTCTATTCTTTTTTGACAATTTTTATAATTTGCATCTACTAAGCAATTTATATTTGTCATCAAGGTTGTACTATTTATTGGCATAGCATTGTTCTGCTGTTAGGCAGTTAGTTAGGCATGAGCAAGGAGAGATAAAGCAGACGCTAGCCACATCCTTGGTGCCACCCCGGAGAGTTAACAGCCACACCTTCACACCTTCAGAGCCACCTCTAAGGGCTAACAGAACAGGAAAGGCCTAGCCACAGAGCTGCTTCAGAAGCCAGGGTGGGACTTCTAAGAGCTGAGTATAAGCACAAAGGGTACAGCTTGTCCTTACCTACCTTTAAAGGTCACAACAAAAGCTCATTAGGCACTCATAAATATACAATACATAAATAAATACAATTATAACAAAATGCATCATGGGTAGGCACATGGGCAGAAGCCAAAATGTAATATAACCACCAGCTGTCAATCAAAAATGTCAATCAAAGCCAAATTTACATATGCACTAAGCAGCTAGAGCTTCTCAGTGCCATGGCCACACTTGCTCAGACAGTTGCCCCCTTTCACTCTTGAAAGCATAGTACACTTATCTATTCAATAAACTCTATCTCCCCTTTCTTGTCTCAGGCCTCCAATTCTTTGGTGCATCTGGGACAAAAACCCAGTGACCAGTAACACTACATATTCCAATACTGATTTCAGAACATACACAGAATCAGCAGTTACGTCCCTTCTTTCATTTCTAATTTTGATAATTTTTGTTCTCTTTTATCTTCATTAGTCTATCCAGATGTTTAGCAATTTTAGATCTTTCCAAAATTTGATGCCACTGATTTTCTCCATTGTTAATTTGCTTTCTATTTCATTTTCTATGACTCTTGATCTTTGTATCATCCTTTTTTGGGAGATCAAATCTTACCAGATTTGATAAGACTTTGTTCATTATTTATTCAAATATTTTATGTTTCTCCCTCTTCCGGGACTTGTTATAACACTTAATATTTAGAAGTTGGGTGAGCAGGAGGAATTCAAAGAAAAACCCCTAGCTCTCTGACACTCATAACTGAGAGGGGAATGAGTCAGGTTGCTGTTAGAGTTATTTGGGGTCAACAAATATTTTCTGACCTAAGGAAATTTCTGTGGGTGTAGAAAGTTATGGTCAATGGGAAGTAAGTTAGAAAGCAAACATAATGATAATGGAAGTTTTTGCTTCTACATTTGGTGTTACTGTGTGCTATTATTTTTAGAGAAAAACAGTGAATTTTGTGTTTTTATATTTTTTTAGTGAACTTCGCAGGAAGTAGAGTATACATGCTCAAACTTAAGAAGTATTTAAAGATGATGATGAAGTGGATCAAACAAAGGATCGCTGAACTGCTGTGTGTTGGGCTGGTTGATGAACTTTAATCATAATTTTCCCTTTATTTCTGGACTATTTAACTCACATTAATCTCTTAATATTTGCTATAAATCAGTTTGAGTGTCATGCTTATAATTACATGAAAATATCTAAGAATGAATAATATTTTGAGCATATGATATTAGGACACTAAAATCATAAGATGTGCTTTATGGAAATATTAAATCTTTTCTATTATGTAAATACAGTGAAGAAGAACTAATTCTAACCTAAAGAAGATAAATACGCACATTATAAACCTCATGCTAAAATTTCCAAAGAACTTAATTTTAGAAACATTATTCTCTTTGTCTCTTTTTCTGTGTTGGTTTTATTCTGTGTTATTGTCATACGTCATCTTTATCTCTTCCTCTTCTGTTTCCCTCATATACTCAAACACACTTTTTAGGTTGAATACATTTGTGAAGAATTTGTTTGCTTCCAGTGAGTTTATTGCTTGGAGAATAGTTAAGATTTTGAAAAGGAAATGTAAACTTTTTCAGTCCAGCTTGACAGGTCTATTATATTTCAAATTTAGAAGAAATGATTCGTTAAGTTCCTTAGATTGATGGGACTAACCTACCTGTTTAGCAGAGAAACTCAGCTTCAGGGCATCAATTTGTTAACGGGATTTTTCTCACTGCAGGTAACATAGATGTTTCCGTTCATAGAGAAATTTTAAGTTATGAAATAATAGGCACAACATACTACTTTTCCTTTGGTACTGCCACTTACTAAGTAACATGTATTGAGAGCTTACTACACACCAAGCAATGCCGTAACCATTTTCACATGTTAACTCATTTAATTCTCACGTAAGCAATATAAAGTAAATAACATACACATACCTACTTAATACATGAAAAAAATGAAGCGCCTGAAGTGTAAGCAACTTGCCCAAAGTTACACAGTAAGTGATGATATTCAGGTTTCAACTCAGACTCTTGTGCTCTAAAGCTCAGTTGGTAAAGAAACATTATGGTTAGTTTTACCCTCCCTGAATAGGTGTCACTATTAAAGCTTTAGTGGTTGCCTGAATTAATTGCAGCAGTATTTCTGTAGATAACTTTGCTCTTTCAGGTTACTACTATGCAACATATATAAATTTTAAGGCATTTTCAGTAGAAATATTAGTTAATATCAGTGATAGTACTTAAAACTTCAGTGCATATTTCTGATTATTGATCTAAATGAAGTGCAATATTAAGCTTCACGTGGATTTTTTCTGTTTTTATTTAAATTCTACTTAGTTGACATATAGTGTAATATTGATGTCAGGAGCAGAATTTAGTGATTCATCACTTATGTACAGTACCCAGTGTTCATCACAAGTGCCCTTCTAATCCCCATCACCCCTTTTTTTTTTTTTTTTAAAGATTTTATTTATTTATTTGACAGAGATAGAGACAGCCAGCGAGAGAGGGAACACAAGCAGGGGGAGTGGGAGAGGAAGAAGCAGGCTCCCAGCGGAGGAGCCTGACGTGGGGCTCGATCCCATAACGCCGGGATCACGCCCTGAGCCGAAGGCAGACGCTTAACCGCTGTGCCACCCAGGCGCCCCTCCCCGTCACCCCTTTAGTTCATCCTCCTACCACCTCCCTTCCAGCAACCCTCAGTTTGTTCTCTATAGTTAAGAGTCATTTATAGTTTGCCTCCACCTCTTTTTCTGTCTCCCCTTCCCCTACGTTCATCTGTTTTGTTTCTTACATTCCACATAAAAGTGAAATCATATGGTATTTGTCTTTCTCTGACTTATTTCACTTAGCATAATACTCTCTAGCTCCATCCACGTTGTTGCAAATGGGAAGATTTCATTCTTTTTTGATGGCTGAGTAATATTCCATTGTGTGTTTATACCGCCTCTTCTTTATCCATTCATCAGTTGATGGATGTTTGGGCTCTTTCCATAATTTGGCTATTGTTGATAATGCTGCTATCAACATCAGGGTGTATGTATCCCTTCAAATCAGTATTTTTGTATCTGTTGCGTAAATACCTAGTAGTGCAATGGCTGGATCGTAGGGTAGTTCTATTCTTAACTTTTTGAGGAACCTCCATACTTTTTTCCAGAGTGGCTGCACCAGTTTGCATTCCCACCAACAGTTTAAGAGGGTTCCTCTTTCTCCACATCCTCACCAACATCTGTTGTTTCCTGTGTTGTTAATTTTAGCTATTCTTACAGGTGTGAGGTGGTATCTTGTGGTTTGGATTTGTATTTCCCTGATCGATGAGGGTTATTGAGCATCTTTTCGTATGTCTATTAGCTATCTGTATGTCTTCTTTGGAATCTATTCATGTGTTCTGTCCATTTCCTAACTGGGTTGTTTTTTGGGTGTTGAGTTTGATAAGTTCTATACAGATTTTGGATTCTAACCCTTTATCAGATATGTCATTTGCATATATCTTCTTCCATTCTGAAGGTTTCCTTTTAGTTTTTCTCATTGTTTCCTTCACTGTGCAGAAGCTTTCTATGTTGATGATGTCCCAACAGTTCATTTTGCTTTTGTTTCCCTTGCCTCCAGCAACATGTCTAGCAAGAAGTTGGTACAGTTGATGTCAAAGAGGTTACTGCCTGTGTTCTCCTCTATGATTTTGATGTTTCTTATCTCACATTTAGGTCTTTGATCTGTTTTGAAATTATTTTTGTGTATGGTGTAAGAAAAGTGGTCCCGTTTCATTCTTTTGCATGTAGCTGTGCAGTTTTCCCAACACCATTTTTTGGAGAGATTGTCTTTTTTCACTGGATATTCCTTCCAGCTTTGTGGAAGATTAGTTGACCATATAGTTGTGGGTCCACTTCCGGGTCTTTTGTTCTGTTCCATTCAGCTATGTGTCTGTTTTTTTGTGCCAGTAGCATACTAGCTTGATGACTACAGCTTTGTAATATAGCTTGAAACCAGGAATTGTGATGCCTCCAGCTTTTCTTTTCTTTTTCAGGATTACTTTGGCTATTTGGGGTCTTTTGTGGGTCCATACAATTTTAGGATTGTTTGTTCCATTTTTCACCAGCTTTGTGAAAAATGCTGATGGTATTCTGATGGGGATTGCATTAAATGTGTAGACTGCTTTTGGTAGAATGGACATTTTAGCAATATTTGTTCTTCCAATTCATGAGCATGGGCTGTTTGTGTCATCTTCAATTTCTTTCATAAATGTTCTATAGTTTTCAGAGTACAGATCTTTTACCTTTTTGGTCCTAGATATCTTATGGTTTTGGGTTTAATTGTAAGTGGGACTGATTCCTTGATTTCTCGGTCTGCTGCTTCATTATTGGTGTACAGAAATGAAATAGATTTCTGTACATTGATTTTGTATCCTGTGACTCTGCTGAATTCATGTATAAATTCTAGCATTTTTAAAAGTCTTTTGGGTTTTCTACGTAGAGTATCATGTCATCTGCAAATCATGAAATTTTGACTTCTTCCTTGCTGATTTGGACGCCTTTTATTTCTTTTTGTTGTCTGATTGCTGAGGCTAGGACTTCCAGTACTGTGTTAAATAACAATTGTGAGAGTGGACATCCTTATCTTGTTCCTGACTTTTTAGAGGAAAAACTCTGTTTTTCCCCCTTGAGGATGAGATTAGCTATGGGTCTTTCATATATGGCTTTTATGATGTTGAAGTATGTTCCCCCTATCCCTACTTGTTGAGGGTTTTTATCAAGGGTGGATGCTATATTTGTCAAATGCTTTTTCTGCATCTATTGAAAGGATCATATTCTTTCTTTTATTAATGTGATGTATCACGTTGATTGGTTTGTGCATATTGAACCACCTTGCAGCCGAGGAATAAATCCCACTTGATCGTGGTGAATGATTATTTTAATGTACTCTGTATTTGAATTGCTAGTATCCTGTTCTGAATTTTTGCTCTATGATCCTCAGGGATATTGGCCTGTAATTCTCCTTTTTAGTGACGTCTTTGGTTTTGGAATCAAGGTAATGCTGGCTTTGTAGAATGAGTTTAGAAGTTTTCCTTCCATTTCTATTTTTTGGAATAGTTTGAGAAGAATAGGTATTAACTCTTCTTTAAAAGTTTGATGGACTTGCCCAGGGAAGCCATCTGGCGCTGGACTTTTGCTTGTTGGGGATTTTTGATTAGTGATTCAATTTCTTTGCTGGTTATGGCTTTGATCAAATTTTCTATATCTTCCTGTTTCAGTTTTGGTAGTTTATATGTTTCTAGGAAGTTACCCATTTCTTCCAGATTGCCTAATTTGTTGGCATATTAATATTCTCTTATAATTGCTTGTATTTCTGTGGTTTTGGTTGTGATCTGTCCTCTTTTATTTGTGATTTTATTTATTTGGGTCCTTTCTCTTTTCTTTTTGATAAGTCTGGCTAGAGGTTTATCAATTTTATTAATTCTTTCAAAGAACCAGCTCCTAGTTTCATTGATCTGTTCTACTGCTTTTTGTTTGTTTGTTTGTGTATCATTTATTTCTGTTCTAATCTTTATTATTTCCCTTCTTCTGCTGACTTTAGGCTCCATTTGCTATTCCTTTCCTAGCTCCTTTAGCTGCAATGTTAGTTTGTATATTTGAGAGTTTTCTTGCTTCTTGAGGTAGGCCTGCATTTCAGCATACTTCCCTCTGAAGACCACTTTTACTGCATCCCAAAGGTTTTGGACTATCCCATTTTCATTTTCATTAGCTTCCATGCATTTTTTAATTTCATCTTTAATTTTCTGGTTAACCTATTTATTCTTTAATAGGATGTTCTTTAATCTCCATATACCTGTGGTCTTTCCAAAGTTTTTCTTGTGTATGACTTCAAGTTTCACAGTATTATAATCTGAAAATAAACATGGTATAATCTCAATCTTTTTGTACTTGTTGAGGCCTGATTTGTGACCCAGTATGTGATCTATTCTGGAGAGTGTTTCAATGTGCAATCGAAAGGAATGTGTATTCTGCTGCTTTAGGATGAAATGCTCTGAATACATCTGTTAAGTAATCAGGTCCAGTATGGCATTCAAAGCCCTAGTGTCCTTGTTAATTTTCTGCTTAGATGACCTATCCATTGCTGTAAGTTGGGTGTTAAAGTCCCCTACTATTATTGGATTATTATCAATGAGTTTCTTTATGTTTTTTATTAATTGATTTATATATTTGGGTGCTCCCAATTTGGGGTCATAAATATTTACAACTGTTAGATCTTTTTGTTGGATAGACCCCTTTATTATGATGCCTTTCTTTATTTCTTGTTACAGTCTTTTGTTTAAAATCTAGTTTGTCCAATATAAGTGTGAATACTCTGGCTTTCTTTTGGTGTGCATTAGCGTGATAAATGCTTTTCCATCCCTTCACTTTCAATATGCAGGTGTCTTTAGGTCTAAAATGAGTCTCTTACAGGCAGCATATAGATGGGTCTTTTTTTTTTTTCAATCCATTCTGATAACTTATGTCTTTTGATTGGAGCATTTACATTTACATTCAGAGTGATTTTTGCTAGTTATGATTTTAGTGCCATTGTATTACTTGTGGTCATTATATCCAGTTGGTTTTTTCATCTTGATTATAGCATTTTTTATTTCAGCCTGACTACTTTTTAGGTTTTTATCTCTGTGGTAAAGGACTCCCTGGTGTCTTCTGCACTTTCTCAAGCCCAGCTAGTAACCTTATGATTGTTATTTTAAAACCTGGTTCAGGCATCTTGCTTATATCTGTTTTGATTAGATCCCTGGCCATGACTTGTTCTTGCTCTTTTTTGGGGGTTAAATTCTTCCATCTTGGCATTTTGTCTAGGTCTCTATCTTCTGTGTGTTAGGAAAGCCTGTTATGTTTCCTGTTCCTTCGTAATGACTATTAAGAAGAGCTCCTATACTGTTCAGGGCCCGGAGCTTCAGGAAGTGTGTCTGTGGGATGCTGTGTGTACTCTGCCGTTGTGTTTTGGCTGCTCTTTCCCTTGGATCAGTCTTCTTGCCTGCAGTGGGGAGTGTCTGGATCTTGTCCAGTGATGTGTGTTGAGTTCTAACTAGGTGTGTTTTGGTCTGGTTGTCAAAAGAGGTTAGACCCTATTTCCCCCAGGGCTTAAGCATTGCAGCATTCTGTGGTCACTAGACTTGGTGCATGAGAAGGGTTTGTGCTGGTCTTCTGGGGGAAGGGCCTGCTGCCGCTCTGACTCTCAGGCACACTTGACGTGGTTCAGAAGTACCTGCAGAGTGCAGGGGCGCAGGGCTTGGTGTAAGTGGCTCAAGCCTCCACTCTGGGGTGCTGTGCTGCTCACCAAGGTCCATCAGTGCAGACGGGCCTGAAGAAAGTGGTGACAGCTGGCTCTCTCCCTTGCGAAGGAAGTTTGCACCCTCCCCTGTTCAGGAAGCCTTCACAGATGAGCGAACAATTTCCCCTCATTAGTCCAGGCATCCCTCAGATCCCTGCTTTCACCCCGTCTGTGTGTGTGCCATCTGCCTGCCTGCTTGCCGGCACAGTGCTCCAGTGTTTTATCTCAGACACGCCAGCTGGGTTTTGAAACTAAATTTTAGGGACCCCGCATGGACCGAGCTGATCCTCTGCTGGAATGCACAGGGTCTTGGAGTTTATGGTAACATGCAGCAAAAAGTCAGTGTCCAGGTTAGCTGTCCTCAGCAGGCATCTCTGCTTATATGTTAATGAACAGGGCAGCTCAATGGCACCTACCGGACTCTTTTGTCTCTGGAGAGGTAGGGCCATCTCTCCCACATGCACTCAAAGAGCGGGGACCTGCTTCTCCCAGTGTGACCCAGGGGATCCTCACACCACACTATCTGCTCCCAGCCTCTGCCCTCCTTCTCCAGAGGAGCACCTCTATGCCTCCCAGTCCCCACCCGGTGATGGCACAGACTTCTAAAACTTTAGTCTTCGAGCTCCGAGCTCCGTTGCTTGTAAAAACTTGCAATAATCAGCCTCTCTCAGTTTCCCTGGCCATGGTTTTGGGGAAGTGTTTTTCTTGTGCAATGCCCTGTGCTCTGTTCACTCTCTCTCTTTCTCTCCTCTCTCTCTGATCAGAGCTCCCTTTCCTCTGAAGCATCAGTGATTCTTTTTTTTCTCCAAATCTCGTCTTCGCATCTTCTTCCTTCCACAATGTGATCTCTTCTCCCTCTAGTTGTGCAGCTTGTTTTCTCAGTCCTCAGATCAATTTCCTGGGTGTTCAGAATGAGTTCATATTTACCTAGCTGTGTTCTAGGCATGAGGCAAATACGGGGTTCTCCTACTACTCTGCCATCTTAACTCCTCAGCTTCACAGGGATTATTTGAACCAATGATATCTGACTTCTTGCACAACTGCACATTAATGAGTATATTTAAGATTTAGTTTGTTGATGATATATGTTTTATAAGGAAGCACTGTCTTATTTATAATGGCCAAAGGACTGATATTCTGTGGTTCATTAGTAAATGATTCATTTTAAACACAATTCATTTGCTCTTCTCACTAAATAGCTGCAATATTCAAGGTGGGCATATCGCTTTATACCATATCTTCATGTATTAACTTTGATATCTCACATAAGGACCATGAAGTATTGCCTTAAATGCGGGACATAAAATCATGTTAAGTACACCTTAAGTACACACTTAACACCATGTTAAGTACACCTCATTTAAAAATTATTTAGGTACACCCTTATAAATTTTATATAGTTAGGAGAATTAGATCCCAAAGTAGCAGTAGTCAAATGTCTGTCCTTAAATACCAGAGCCGTGATGAGCATGATACTCAAATGGTCTACAGAGACCAGGTGATAAGAAGAATGACTTAACTGGTAAGGATCATCATGATGCCCCAAGTACTGGATTATAATTGAGCTTATGAAGGTCTTAATAGATTTTTATAATGATTTTAAAATGAACAAACAAAATGGGAAAGGCAGTTTAGATCTGTTAAACATCTTGTCTACTTTATCCTCAATAGAATGTTAGTAGTTCTCTCTGATTTTCCAGACCTAAGCAGCTAACAGACTCAGAGCCCCTTGAGCTATAAACCATAGCTAAGAAATATGTTCTTCAGGTTTTTCTCCTCTTCCTTCCAAAAGGGACTTCCAGTTCATTACTGTGATGAATAAATGCTATGGAAAAGGAAATAGAGTTTTCAGAAATTACTGATACTGTCTCTGGAGTGATACTAATCATTTGGACCCCAACTACCACTGTGTTTTGAAAACAAAAAACTAGAATCACTACATTCATGCTTGAAGACCCTTTAGGGCCCTCACCTCAGATTGTAACTTTTATTGGAATGCTGATTCTCATCAAGATCCACCTACACGCCCTTCATGCTGTGAAGGGAAGTATGTGTGGATCTTTTGGGGAGAAAAAAGACATATAAAATAGTTTATTCAATCAGCTTTAAAAGGAAATATGTTCAGATAAAATATGAAAGGATAAGAGAGAAACAGACAACCAATAAAGCTTTAAAAAATAAATACTAAAATATATTATTTTGCTCAATCAGTATAAATAAATACAAATAACTTGGACAAATTGGAAAATTTTCTGGGAAACCATAATTTACCAAAAATTTAACAGAAGAAATGGTCTGTGTGAGATTTATGTAAAAAAATTAGAGAAAGTTGTGCAAGAGATTCCCTAAAAAAATAATAAAATTCATAAACCATAAACCATCTCATAGATGGATTCTCCTTACTAAGAGCTCATTCAAATGTTATTTAAACTGTTATAAACAGTGAAAGAAAAACTACTCAGGTTTTTAAAGCAAGTACATTTTTGAAACCAAAACCTGACAAATATTACCCAAATAAATACACTTACAATCTTGATTATGAATATTGTAGTGACCTCTCAAAAGATATTTCTACCCCGCAACTGTGAATGTGACCTCATTTAGAAAGAGGGCCTTTGTGGGTGCCTGGGTGGCTCAGTCGGTTAAGTGTCTGCCTTTGGCTCAGGTCATGATCCCAGGGTTCTTGGGCTCCAGTCCCACATCAGGCTCCTTGCTTAGTGGGGAGCCTGCTTGTCCCTCTCCCTCTGCCTCTCCCTGTGCTTGTGCTCTCTCTCTCTCTCTCAAATAAATAAATACAATCTAGAAAGAAAGAAAGAAAGAAAAAGAAAGAAAGAGGACCTTTGCAGGTATAATTCAGTTAAGGATACTGATATGACATCATCTTAGATTACTTTAGTGGTTCCTAAATGCTTATGAGAGAAAGGAAGAGAAATGTTTGAGATACAGAGAAGAAGACCATGGTAAAACAGATACAGAGATTATAGTGATGCAGCCAAAAGCCAAGGAATGCCTCTAGCCACCAGAAGAGAGGCAAGGAATGGAATCTCTTCTAGACTTTCTGGAGGGAATCTGGCCAAGCCAATATCTTGATTTCAGACTTTTAGCCTCCTGAACTGTTAAAGAATACATTTCTGTTAAGCCATTCAGTTTGTGGTAATATGTTTAGAATGTTGACATAAATATTTTAACTAAAATATTAACAGCAGAATTTATCACTTGATTAAAGATAATTCATCATAGTCAAGTACTATGTGTTATATGAATGCAAAGCTGGTGAAATGTTAGGAAATATATTTATATAGTCATTATTTTCATATTTTAAGGAAAACATATAATAAGAATAATACAAAGAAACACATACATAATACCTAGCTCTATTCAACGTACTTTACAGTTGATAATCATTCTTATGATTATTATCTTATGAGGTAGGTTTATATTATTTCTATTTTATAACAGGAAACTGAAAGAAATATAAAGTAAAGCAAGGTTTAGCTTCACAATGATTGTGTACCCAGTAGATGGTGAAGTTGAGTTTTGAATCCAAAGTGACTGGCTCCAAAGTCCCTGTATTCTAATGCTATGGTATTACCATCTTCAGGGATGCTGAAATGGGATTTGACCAAATTCAATGACCAATCTTGCTTAAAACACTTGATTTATCATGATTAAATACATAGTTACTTAATTTGAGAAAATATATCAACTTCAATCCCCAAACCAGGATAATCCTGAAAATGGATATACCAAAGTCATTCCTATTGTAGGTAGGAGTAAACAAGGATACCCACTATTCCTGATATTAATGCGTTATTATTCTACTGAATGCACACACACACACACACACACACAAAGGCAAGATAACGATATGTAAGATATAAAAATTTTCTGATATCCTATATATATCGGAAATATATAAATATGTTTCTGCTTAATTCCCACTTTTATTCTCACCCTTACCAGATAAAACCGGTGCAAGAACATTGCTCACTGCAGAGTGTCTTCACTGTTGTCATTACAAGAGTAAAATGAGCCATGAACACAGTTCTAGAGCTTAAGTATGACTAAATGGATTATATAATATAAATGAGATTATACCGCCCAGGCCCTTGTCCTGGTTACCATGGAAATGAGACCCTCTCTTCATGTTAATAAAATTATAGTTAAATTAGAAACATGACGATGGTAAAGAACATGCAGGGATAGAACAATACATGATTTAATTCCACCTTAGGGAAAAAGAACTGGGGAGGCATGTGGAGTTATGTATGTAGCAGAATAAAGATTAAATCAGAGGAAAATGTTGGATTCTGAATAAATGAATTAAAAGAAGAAAAATAAATTGTCCAGTCTCCAAAGGGAATGTGTTGAGCCAGAATGCTTTAGAGTTCTGTGCGGTCTGTCAACCTATCACAGAACCACTGAATTTGGTTGTGTTGAGTATGCATAAACAAGCATATGTTGGTACACATTGCTTCATGTGCCCTGAGTGACACCATTACCAAGTGGAAGGTAACACTAGAGTAAACAAAGCAGATGAGAGAAATGTGTTACATTGCCACAACCTGAGAGTCCTCCACATACATGCAAACCTCTCATTACTTACTTTCCACTGACACTAGGATGTGAAAGGATGTATCAGCTATTCTCAAGTCTTAAAGTTAGTCCTAACTATAGTTTAGATCATACTGGCAAGATGTGGTCACTTGCAGTAACTCACCCCAGACTAATTTTGCCAGGTTGTTGGGTTGTGTCATTTTGTTTAATTTATCATAATTGAGAGAAGGTGATCATGATTAGATTTGTGCATTCCAAAATAAGGACATAATATCTTTAAAAAGACTCAGATTATTTCATTTTCTTCATAGCTTCAATGCAATGGTTTAAGATTGACTAAAATGGAGATTTTAAAAATCAAATAACTTTTAATTAGTCTACAAGATATTTGTATATTTTATTGCAATGGTGTTTCTTAAGAGCTTATTTCTATCGACATCAGTCTATATGCCATAGATATTCTCTTGGGTAAGTAAAGAATGGCTGTGTCTGTAGTAGAGATTTTTTATTAGAAACAAAAAAATGGTTTGCCCAATTTCAGTATGAAAGCGGTTCCAGGAGTTTCCCATTGAAGCATTCAATTTCAATTGAAAATTTTCCTGATCTATTTCCTGATAAGCCTGATAAGCATTCTGTAAGCATCCAACAACATAGAAAAAACAGAGTACCTGAACATGTAAAATATTTATTGTCGTCTAAGTTATAATAGTGTATACTGTTATTTCATTACTCTTCTGAATATTTAGGCAATAAAAATCAACTATGTTGTTGTGGTAGCCTATGATATCATAAGTGCACACTGAATGATTAATCCTCATAGTACAACCTGATTATCATAATATGACCCCATATTGTATAGCACATGATGCCTTCTCACAAATTCCAATTAGGCAGAAAAGAAAGAATATAGCTGATAATTTGAATTATGTGAGCAATGTAGAATTATGTTAAATATTCAGTATACAACACTGAATCCTTTTAAATAATGCACAATTATTGGAAAGTATTTGCAGCATTTTTCATAGCACATATTACAAGATTAGTTCTTTTATTTTTTTATTTATTAATTCAGAATACTTGAAAGAAATTCTGGATTTTACATATAGTAATTCTTTAGTTATGTAGTTAATTATTGAATTATAATAACTCACATTTTCATGATGTATTAAAAATAAATTTATTGATGTCCCTAAACCTATGGGGGTATAAAATATTGATTTCTGTATTTAATTTGTGCCTATATGCTAGTACTAAATATTATGTTTATTCTTATTTGTAATATAAATGAAGGTATCTTAGATTTTGTAATGGCTCTTATTCAACTAGTTGAGGTTGCTGTTCACACATAAGGGAAAAGAGTTTAGATAAAAGCAGTAAATAAATGATAATTGTCACTAGCACAATCTTTGGAAAATAAAATCCCAGTTATATACCATTACATATAGATAAACAAATGGGCAGACAAATTAATTTTACCATAGAAAATCTAATGCTGTTTTATGAAAGACATTGCAATAGAACAACTGGATTGATTTATCAGTTCATTTAAAAAATATTTATTTGTCATCTTCTTTGTGCTTAGACTGATGTAGGTGCTGGAGATATAATCTTATGTAAACATATGTCCTTATAGAGAAGATACAAAACTAAATAAGCAATTATAATCAGCTGAATAAATACAATCATAAAATATATTCAGGGTGCTACAGGGGGCAACTGGCATTGAAGGAGGATTCTCTTCAATATATAAAGCAGTTGAGGCATAATTTCTAAAATTATGGAAAATACACTAGAACTTCTCATAGCAGTATGAAATCTTATACATGTTTGAAATAGATGCCTAATAATATATTTTCATTCAGAAAGATCATTGTATATGAAGTGTTCGCCATGGGCTGAAGATGAACAGGGCTTGTGGCAGAGAAACCACTTAAGAGACTCTGCAATAATTTGTTCAAAATATACATAATAGGTATTTTTTGTGTTTGATACTGTGCTTAGCACTGAGCATAGAGTTGAAAACAGTACACTTCCTCAGAAGCTTACACTACATCAGTGCAATAAACATTAAGCAAAAATGAAAACACAAATATATATGGCTGGGTTATATCACTAAGCAGTAATCAGATATTATCTCTGATATTCCCCCACCTCTCACACTTGTAACACAATGATATTTTCCCTCCATCAGTCCATACTAGGTGATGAAAAGCAAGGTCAAAACTAAGTGCAAAGTTTAAGACCAAGAAACTGGCTTTTGTTTGATCGTTTTTGCTTTGGAAAGGCCAGATAAATCAAGTTTTGGAAGAAGAAGAAAGAGAAACAAATAAAAACAAAGGGTAAAGGAAGAATAGGCAGACAATAAAGGTGAGAACCACTTATCAAAGAGAAAACAGAAGCAGAGTGGAGAAGACCAAAGGACAAAGTATGTTCCAGTGTGTCTCCGATTCCTCCCCCACCTCTTCCTCTACCACATAACCTGTCACCAATAAACAACTACTATCAGAGGGTACTGGAAACCTGTAAGCCTCTGTGAAACACAAAATCACAACTTAAAAACTATGTGTGTAGTTGCCAGACAATAGTATCCTCAGGCCGTGATGTTCCAGAAAGAACCTGTAGGGGATTTTCCTATGAGCAGAACCATGGAATATCCTTTACTTTTACTTAAATACATAAGAAAAAAAAAGGGAAGAGCAGTATAAGGGAAAAAGAAAAAAAAAACTTGGAAAGATGACATCTGAGTAGAGGCAGGTTATTCATATATATCGGAGAGTCAAAGAATGGCAGACGAGTAAAACAAGAATACTTACGTGACATTTAGAATGAAGACATTTTTGAGACAGAAGACACATAATGAAGAACTTCAGTGATACTGGAAAACAGTATTTTCAAAAAACTGAAATAAGTTTGATGGGGTTCCATTAGAGGAAGAAACAAAGATTCTAAAATAATAAGGTTCAAATCAGGAATTGGAATTTTACTCTAAGTGCATGATCAAAATTGTGAAAGGTCTGAGATCACATTCTTCTTTTGAACTAACAAGTAAGCCTGCTGCAGTTTCATGGATGCTGGCAGAAGAAACGAAACTCCTGGATCTGAGACAAAAGACTTACTTACAGCACAGAAGGCAGCATTTGCTTCATTCCTCTTAAGTCCCACGGGGGCAATGAAGAAGACGACCAGGTGGATGCTGTCCACACAGTGAATCTGTGTCACAGCTAAGGATCCCCAAGTTTAGGAAACCCCGATTTTGGAAAGAAGGATACTAACAAACCTGACTCATCTTTGCCACAGATGAGTCAGGACAGAAAATAAATCTTTCCTCTTCTGCCAGAAGAAGACACACCATCATCCAAAGCTGTTTGCTATACACACATCCTTGAAAAGTTCTTTAGAAACAAAAGATAGTAGAAGACCAGCAGAAATATCATCAAGGACTGCTCATGATACATTGCAAGCTATTTTAATTAGGCAAGTTATAAGATACTATATATCTACATCTGTATCTGTCTATCATCTGTCTTTTTAAGTGAGCACTTCCTGTGTGAAGGAATTAAATAGATTGCTGGAGGACAAAAGTGGTGATGGAGAGATCAGTTTTGAGGCCAGTGAGCTCCATGTGAATAGTGATTGTGACTGCTGCATTGAACCTACGGAGAAGAAGATGATGGTGGTTTATCAAGGCAAGTGGCAATGGGGATTTAGCATTAATAAGACCACACAGAGGTTCATACCTGGAGAACCTGGAGAAGGTAGTAGAATTGAAGGTAAGAGAAAGAAGTCACAGGAACAAAGGTGGCTTTGGAAGGGAGTGAGTGTAAGGAATTAAGAATTACAAATTTAGCTTTAATAATGATATAATTTAAAAGTTTTACATGCATATGCTTTTTCTAAATGTCACTGAGCATATGAAAAAATAAAGTCATCCTGTTTCTAAATAGATCAACTTTCATTTAAAAAAATCATCCTGTTTGACTGAGAATTAAAATCTGATTAAAACTCCCAAATAATCAAATGTTCCTTTTAAACTTTCTTTTTTTTATGTTTGTTATATGTAATACTCTTTAAAATTGTGTAGCTGACTTAAAATTAAAAATGGGAAAATGGAACCATGTAAAAATAACTCAAATAAAGAGTAATTATCATTTGCAGAAGAATGTTTGTCGAGATTATTAGAGTTATAATTTCCAAAAATCTGGGTCTTTATCTTATTAAGATATTATTGTATTAGTAGAACTTAGGGTAGATGTTGATTTTTTTTTCTTTACCTAAAGATATGCCATGAAATATTGTTCAGTGTTTACCTAAAGAAAATTTTATCCATAACTCTAATTACTTGATTAAACACTTTAAAGCCAATTTAAGTCCCAATATCCCTAAAAGTGTGGAATTAACCATGTCAAAAGCTTTAAGATGATTTTTAGGACAGAATGGTGAGCATGTCACAGCCTATTCATAATGTAACAAGATTGAATTGTATATTATCATCTAATGGGAAAAAAGGAGGAAAAAAGAAGAAAGTTTAAAATAGAATAGTCTCTAGTTATTCTTGTTTCCTTGACTCTTGTTCCTCTAGGACATGTGAAGATATTTAGTTTCATTGTTCTCTCATGAATATTTCAGTTCCAAATGGTTGAATGTTCTCTTTACTAGTCCATTTAAATTGCAGCACAAATATGTTTTTTATGTGTGTTGCTGGGAGTCTTGGTGATTTAGGGATTTTACTTTTTTTTTTTTATTCAATGAAACAATAGACTATATAGAGACTATAACAGTTATGTTTAAGATTGCACTAGAATAGATACATCACATGTTTTCTTTAATGTTTAATAATGAAATAGCTATTTTATTTTTGTAATCATATGGAATAATAGTTTTCAAACATTCAAAGCATTAGTGCACATAAAGAGGTTTGAATTAGATCATTCTTTACTTCCTTCTATAAGAAATTTCCTTTGTGTCTCTACACACAAGTCTTTTCAAAGGGTTGAAAGGGCATGTGAAGTGTTCCCTCATTATTGTACTTACTTGACTTTTGTGTGAAATATAGGACAAATAAAAATGGCCTTAAAGCCCTGGCTCTATGAATATAAAAAAAATTTGATCTGACTGGAAATAATTTAATAAATATTTATGGCACATTTTTGTACACAGAAACTCTGATTCTCATATCTCTTTATATAATTATGATAATCTAGGTGAATAAGAGGAAGCAGATATTATGATATCATGTTAATATGTTCAGAACATTGTGGAATTAATAAAAATCCTCTAAGGATTTTTAAAAACTAATCATTTTGATGTGCATTTTTAAGCCCAAATCCAAAATGCATAGCCAATTGCATATTAGTTCCAGTATAATTTATTTTTAAATATGAATAAGGAAAAATTAATCAGTGACAAAATTACATCCAAATTTGAGTTACTAAATAAATTAAACTAGTAAAACATCACAAGAAACACAATAGGAAGAATAGATTAAAATATCTGGGAACAAGAAAAATATATACATTAATATTGGCTGTGCTGCTAACAGATTTTCCTCTGAGCACAATATGTTTCTATGATTTACCCACATGGTCATTCACATGGCATCAACATGCATGCCTACCAGTTACTTAGAGATCAGAGAAATGGTATTACAAACTATTTAAAGAAAATTATGTGAAACTTTTATCCTCAGGGTATAGGATTAAAAGGAAATAATTTATGGAGTTACAAAAGTAGTTTAGAGTTTTAAAACAACACTTCTTTTATTAACACTTAAGAATTCAAAGTGAAAAATTGGTTATCTCCTTTTATATAATTTATTATATGAGTCAGTTTGCAAGAAAACACTGGGTCTACAAGAAAAATCACCCCATGGGAGAAAAAGAAAAGAAAAGAAAAACAAGCCTGTTGACTATATGAGATGCTTCTTTGTACAATGTTCTTAACCTATAGTTTGGTCAGAGGTCATGGATGTCATTTTAGTAGAGACTTATTACTGCTGATGCAATGTATTCATGAGGCATATTACTGTAGGATATGCCTATAATATGAACACTAGCTCCTTCTCTCATAGTCTGAGGATATGTATCTCAAATAAACCACTTTGTTCTAGTAGCAATGCTTGAAAACTCTTAGAGGGACAAATTTTAAAATCTTGTATAACTTTTATGTATTCAATATATGAGTTTCATGCATTGGTCCTTTCAGAACCTTTTTTGTGTATATATTTTAAACATTTGTCAATACTAGAGAAAACAAAGGATTGCAAATTTTAATACCTACTTAATTCTGGCTACCATTTTTCATAAAACTCAAAACACTACAGAGGCTATGAAATAAAAGATGTAAGATCAGCTGCTAAAAACACAATGAATAAGAGCATATTTTCTGTGAGGTATGGAGAATACACAAATATGCAACCGACAATTTTTTTGAGGCACTCAAAACTCCAAATATTTAAATGTGTTAATGTGAAATATGGTGTTAAAACTGTAATGATGACATGAAGAAATTGCAGTAAAAAAGTTAAGTAAAAGGTTTAGAGTCATTTTAGAATTTACTAAGAGGCCAAAAGTGAGGATGATGATCTCCTATTACTACATGAGAAAAATAGGAGGTTCCCTGTAAAACCTGCATGTTATAAATACAGACGGATGTTATAATAGTTTCCCATAGCAAACACTTATTACATGATTCTCTGTGTTTGAAAGTTGCTAAGAGAGTAGAACTTTCACGATTCTTAGTTCACAAAAACAACTTGCTTTTCCCCAACTTGCTAACTTCTCTAGTTAAAAATTAGGCTGACTGGTACAATTCAAGTAAGTCTTATGTTACTAAAATAGTTTTCCCAGATATGATTTCCTAGGTGATGATTTTGTAAGGCTCAGTGACTAGAAATCCATTTTGATATTGAGAAGAATGCATAATTACTGAATTCTCAATTCCATTTCAAAGCAGACACACATATATGCCTACTTAATTAAAGAGAAATATCTCACCAAAAACAGTTGGCCTAAAAATCATTCAACAATTTACACCATCTCTGTTGAACAGAATAAAGGACCACGCAGTTTTTAATATATGCATGAATAAGTTGATTCTTCCGGGGAGGATTAAAAAAAATGTAAAGGCTTAAGCCATAGATGTGTAAAAGAGCATCAGTGTAAGATTGTTACTGGCAATTACATCAGATGTCTCTGAAGAGTGTCCAGGCATGTGTGAAGAAAAGAATATTATTCTTTTCTCA
This sequence comes from Ursus arctos, assembly GCF_023065955.2. Lineage (NCBI taxonomy): Eukaryota > Metazoa > Chordata > Mammalia > Carnivora > Ursidae > Ursus > Ursus arctos. The sequence continues at coordinate 22,737,531 of NW_026622775.1, forward strand.
TTTCCTTTGCTAGCATCAACAGCAGGCTGCTGATTTTCAGATAATTATGGATTGCATGATGAAGGAAACAGGCATATTTTTTCATAGAAAATGAGATGGAGATGCCAACAAAGTCTGGAAGATTCTGTAATGTGATGTGACTGCTGTCAGGAGCACAACCAGCTGAAATTAAATATATTGGCTACCAAGAAAACTGGCAAAGTAAAAAAAAAATGTAGATGCAAGACATAGAAGGGCTTTCTAAAGTGTCTAATTTTGTATACAGATATGTTCCTCTAAAGATGTGCTGCCTCATGTTAACCTGTGTGTCCCAAGCAAATAATATGCATCTTATCATAAGAAGACACCCAATATTTTGTTTCCAAGTGATGTCAAAGAACAGAAATATCGGATCTTTATAATAACATATGTGATTTAACTATTATTATTATTGATTATTATCATTATTACTACACAGGAGAAGCTAAGATACAGAGTTAAAGTGACAGTAAGGTGACTTCATGGGTAAGATCCAGAGCCAAATCCAGATCATCTTCTACCCAAGTACTTCAGCGCTTTTTCCAGCTCAGTTTCGAATATAGAATTTTATTTATTAATGTTCAGAATTATCTACAGAAGTAAATAAAAATTCTCTGGAGTTTATGAAAAAACAGACTTATGGAAGCTAGTATTTTAATAAGACTCTATAAAATACTATTAAGTGTAAACAGTTAAATGTTAAAGAGATTAATATAATTTGAGAAGAGAATTAATACTATAAACAATTATAGGAAGAATAAACATGTTAAGGAAAAGTATAAGGAAGTTTGTGTAGCAGGTATAGAAGGGGGAAGGACTGCTCAAGTTTGGTTATTGGAGCAGCGATTTTTTTTTTTAAGTTACAGCAATCTAACCACAAGATTATAAAAAATTGAAGTGCTATGGAAAACTATTCAATGTAAAGTATGCAAAATTACAAGTAATATTCTGTAGACGTAATCACTTTGGGCCTTCTTTCTATTTAGCTATTCTAGTCAGTTCTCTGTAACTCTAAACAATGCATTCATACTCAGGGGTAATATTCAATATTCTTAACTAGTGCAGTGAAAGCACATCCCTCCTTGTCTGAAGGCTCAAGTTCTGAAGTTATGCCAATATTTGTCTCCTGAGTACCAGCTCTGTTTATATCTCTATTGCTTAATTTATCATATGACAGCATTTTCTAGGAACCCCCATGAATAAATATAAGTAACTTAGTCCATAAATGACCTTTCCCCTCACTTGTTCCCCCTTCCCTTTTATTTGAGCTTTTCATCAGTTACTTTAAATTTTACTAAGTTTTTCTCTATTGGAAAATCTCTTAAGAATGCCAGTAAGTAAGTTTATTTTCTGATGTCTTTCTCTAGATAGATGGATGATAGATGGATATATGTATGTATGTATGTATGGATGGATGGATGGATAGATGATTGACAGACAATAGATATTATATATGTAAAAGAGTTTCTTTATTAATTTCCTTGTTTAGGTTTTCTGAAGTCATCTTTTTTATTTACCTGATCTTTCATGGATTAAGTCACCTACCAATGATGTATTTCTAATCTCTTTTTGTTTTCTGAGGATTTCATTTCATGGAGTGTAGAGGCTCTATTATGTGTTATATATTTTCTGACATTATAATCTTTATAAAACAAATATTCCTTGTGAATTGAATACATTATCATTACAAACCCTTCTATGAATGATTTTTTCCTGAGTAAAAACTTGTCTGATAATAAAATTTCAATCTTTAAATTATGCCTTTACTCAGTATTTGTTTTAACTTTTCTGGATCCATTGTTTAAAACGCATGTTATAACAATAATATTTATCATGCTTGCATTCTCAGTAAACATGCTTTCCCCCTTCACTCCCACTCATACAACTAAAAACATTTTAAATTACATATAAAATAAACATAAGAACAATGTGAAAGTTGGAGAGAAGACTAAATAGCCAAGGACCTTCGATGTAGATCCATGGAACCGCGTGGTGGTAAGTTATCTTGGTTTTTATACATCCCAGACTTGGAGGTGAAGAAGGCAGAAAACTGGAAATTCCAATGGGGGCACATGAGAGAAAAAGCCTCTCCATCCCCCAGACAATAAAATCCAATGTTTTCCTAGAGCTACAGTTATTGTAATATTAGATGTTCTAGCTTCATTTTTAGAAATAGAGAGCAAATAAATTCTCAGTAAAATAAAACAGGCATTTTTAAGTTTTAGATTCCTGGGGCTTTAATTTTAATTTCATAATGAAAAAAATCTTAGAAATAGATTGGATTGATGTTTTCTTAATTTTGATCCATTTGAAAGAGGTATAGATCAGGAATTCTAGTATGAATCAGCATCAACAATGGAGTGGATTATTTATTTTTCTGAACAGACATGCAAACCTCCCTGTGCATAAACACATTTTTTCCGTTAATCTTTTTGCCTGGCTAAAGTAATCCAAAAGTTGATTGTTGATATGGTATGACAGTGCTGTTACCAGAAATGCAATCTATTAAATGTCATTTATCGCTGAAGCACATTCACATTTTGCCTCCAAATGACCATAATCATATATAATATATTTTGACTGTTTATTTTATGCAGTACGCAGTCCTAGATTAGGAAGAGAATATAAAACAAAAATAAGATAGCTTTTTTCTTTTGTTCTCAGGATACATAAATATTATTTACATATTATACTAACAGATGTCAAAATAATGGAGAAACACACTTAAAAAGTACACAGTTTGTTTTAGCACCTAAGAGTTTCAAATTTTTTGTGCATCCCTAACAAAGAAATATTTAGCATGCACATTTATGTATTTGTTTATAAGGTCTATACATACACAATTTTATTAACTTAAGTTTCACCAAAGACATATAAATTAGGGATTAAAAAGAAAATATAAAATTACAATAAATTAACTGTAAAAATGTATATACATATTTAAGTTATTATGCACTTCTTGAAGTAGATTCTCATTGCATAATAACACAATTATTTCAAACTTTGGGGCCATATTTCATGTAGGCTTGATAATTTTTTGTCAGTCTTCTTCACAGATCTCATATTTTAACCTTCAAATATGATTAAAGAAAATTATATCAAGTATATCTTCTGGTGGCTTGCTTTTGGATTTTTTTTTACATTTTTATTGCTATTTATTTACTTAAAATTTGTTTCTTTAATTCCAGTATAATTAATGAACAGTGTTATATTAGTTTCAGCTGTACAATATACCAATTCAACAATTCTATACATTATTCAGTATTCATCACAATAAGTGTACTCTTAATTCTCTTCATCTATTTCACTTATCCCCCACCCACCTCCCCTCTGATAACCACCAGTTTGTTTTCTATAGTTCAGTCTGTTCTTTGTCTTTTTTTCTTTGATTGTTTTGTTTCTTAAATTCTACATGTAAGTGAAATAGTGGTATTTGTCTTTCTCTGACCGACTTATTTCATTTAGCATTATACAGTCTATATCCATCCATGTTGTTGCAAATGGCAAGACTTCATTCTCCTCTATGGCTGAATAAGATTGTGTTGTGTATATATACCACATCATTATCAATTCATCTATTGAGAGACACTTGAGTTGCTTCCACATTTTGCCTATTGTAAGTAATTCTGCAATAAACATAGCATGCACATATCTTTTCAAATTAGTGTGTTTGTATTCTTTTTTTTTTTTTTTAAGATTTTATTTATTTATTTGACAGAGAGAGAGAGAGACAGCCAGCGAGAGAGGGAACACAAGCAGGGGAAGTGGGAGAGGAAGAAGCAGGCTCCCAGCGGAGGAGCCTGATGTGGGGCTCGATCCCAGAACGCTGGGATCACGCCCTGAGCTGAAGGCAGACGCTTAATGACTGCGCTACCCAGGCGCCCCCTATGTAATGTATTTCTACTTAACTTTGAATTAATCGTACATCTTTACAAAGAACAGGATGACAGAGCTGAACATAAATGAATTTGGTGTAACTTTGATACTGGTGAGAAATGAAACAGTACTTGAAGAACACTTAGCAATAAGCACCAAAAGTATGACTGGAAGGCATGAGGTAGAATGGCCTAAGTAAAGAAGACATTCTTCTTATGAAAATGTATCACTGAGGATAACAAGTGGCCTAGTGGTTTTCGTTTGTTTGTTCATTTTTTTTTTTTTTTAAATTGAGCAGCTCAGGTTCATAGCAAAATGGTGGAAAAGATACAGAGCTTTCCTATTATACCCTCTGTCTCTCTACATGCACAGCCTCCCCCATAACACATCCTCCACTGGCATGTTACATTTGTTACAAGTGATGAACACAAATTCATATATCATTATCACCCAAAGTCCATTGTTTACATTATGGTTCACTGTTGGTTCTGTACAGTCTATGAGTTTGGACAAATGTATACTGGCATGTATCCATCATTCTAATATCAAAGTATTTTCTATGAACTAAAAATACTTTTGCGCTCTGTCTATTCTTCCTTCCCTATGTCCAGTATTAGTTCTTCCCTCTCTATCCATATACCTTCTATTTCCTTTCCTTGTCTTATTGAACTAGCTAGAACTTCCAGTATGATGGTGAAAAGGAGTGGTTAGAGGGAACATCCTTGCCTAGTACCTGATCTTGGTAGCAAAGCATCGAGTTTCTCACCATGAAGTCTGATATTAGCTGCAGGTTTTTTGTAGTTATTCTTGATCAAGCTGAGAGAGTCACCTCTATTTCTAGTTTCTTAGAATTTTTACCATGAATAAGTGCTACTCAATGGCTTTTCAAAACAAAACTTATTTCTTATATTAAATCCATTCCAGGTGCAAGTGTCTCACCAATGTGGCTATGTAGTGATTCTCTATGTAGTGACTCAGCATTTAGTTTAATTCTTGAGTGAGCTCAAAATCAACAAATACTCTAATTACCACTTTAAGGGAAAAGGGCATGAAGAACTCAATTCCCCCTCTTAGGTATCTATTTCTGAAAATTATGTTTAAATAAAGGAAGTTACTTGGTCATGCTTATCTTCAAAGGGACAGAGGAGTATAAGACTCCATGTCTCTGAATAATGAATAAATCCAGATATTTTGGTGAATAATAGTAATGTATGACATTAAATGTTCAGATGTATAATGGTAGATCAGTTTTGGAACTTCATAAAAATACGATGAGAATGAGTAAAATCGGACAACAAAAAACAACTAACAACAATGGAGCAGAGATCTGTAATTATCCTCACCAAGACAGGGACACATTGCAACTGACATCACAATAAAAGGTTTGTAGGAACCTTTTACAGGAATGGAAAAATATGAGATTATATGAACCATGTGCAACTATTAGCCTTCTTCATTAAAATGATTATTTTACACTTTTTGAAGAGTATTCTTTACTTAGAATTTAGTTATGGAGACTATGCTGAGTAAGTTTAAATTCTGGGAAAAAAACTAAAAAAAAAAAAAATTCGCCATAAGCAAGCCAGTACTTGTAGTTAGGGCAGTCTTATTAACTGGAGATTGTTTGCTATTTCTTATAATTAATTAATACAATTCTTAAATTCATTATTCATATCAAATTTTATATTTTGATAAAGTAATAACCATAGTAAATCCTATGCTAAATTATCCCTACATATTTATTAACAGCAATACTATTTGCAAGCATAAAGGGAACATCCTGAAGGCCATTATGATAGATACTATTTGCAGATGTTAGGCCTGAAAATGAACACTGAAGATAAATCTTTACAAAATGGAGATGACTCTAATCAGGTTTTTAAGAAGATTTCTACTGCCTGTCAATTAAAATGACTAATGATTTAAAGAGATTACAAAATGCAACATAAAAGACATCTTAGCTGACAGCTGAGAACATAATACTAAAAGGAAGTAAAATGGCTCAACACCTACAGACATATTTAACAGAAGGTATTACAACCTGGAGATTTCTGAGTGCATACTGTGCAACTAGACAGGGCTGTTATTTGCTGTGAGAAGTATTATGCTTCAAATAAATTGAAGAGCTCATAAGCATCATACAAATATATGACTTGGAAACTATGCCTATTATTTAGTATCAATACTAAAAGCTGTGAAATCCAACATGCTTATTCCTATTTTCATATTAGAAATTAGCTCAACAGAACTTACACCTTTTTTTGGAACTTTGTAGCTTTAAGTATCTGTTCTTAAAATCAACAAATACTGATGACACATTTTTGAAATGCACATGTATGTTGTATAATACAACTATGACCACATTAAACAGGATTAAATTAATTTGTTAATTAAAGCTTTATTATCCCATATTTTGTTTTCTCCTCAAAATTTTAATTTTAATTTTTTTAAAGATTTTATTTATTTACTTGAGAGAGAGTGAGTGAGAGAGAGAACACAGCAGGGGGAGTGGCAGAGGCAGAGGGAGAAGCAGGTCCCCCATTGAGTAGGGAGCCCAACATGGTGCTCAATCCCAGGACCCTGGGATCATGACCTGAGCCGAACGCAGATGCTTAACCAACTGAGCCACCCAGGCGCCCCTCTCCTCAAAATATTTAATTAAAAATCTGTTATATAATGCTATTTTAAATGACAAATAACAAAAGAAATATGATGTCAAAAAATCTGTAATTAATATATATGTCTAAATACTAGATATTCAAAGCAATTAGGTCAGTTGGTTTGTATCTGAGGTATGTTATTATGGAAAATGTTAATACTGGTGGCTAATTATGCAGGCTAACCCAGACAGTGATTTCTGGCCTAAGCATATTTATTTCTATATTCCTTTTTGGCTATTAGTGGATGGATGGTCTTCTTACTGAGAATTAACTTAAAAAGAGAGGGAACTCATGAATGCAGATGATTAAATGAAAGGGAACAATAGAAAAATGAACATGGTGGATTTTGAAATGAAGCTTGTGAAGAGCTGAAGAATTTAAGAGAAAGATTATTGGCCTTAAAACGGATGGTAAAAAGATTCATTTTAGATGTGGGTAAAGGCATGCATTGTTTCAGTCTTATTCTCTGACACTCAGAATCTAGAATGCAAAACTAGTTATAAAGCAAACAAATGCTAGATATAGACAAATAATAGAATAATCCACTGGAAGAAATGCTTAACTAACCTTATGAGTATTAGCTGAAAGAAAATAAAAAGAATTACAAAATATTTCATGTCCATAGTGGGAGACAGAAAAAAATCTTACCAAATTTCTAGAACTGTATGGAAAATTAGATGTCCAGAAAAACCCCCAACACTTAAAAAGATGATTTAATATATATCTTTTGAAAAATAACTAGGATATTAACTTCTAGGCATGATACAGTAAGAGGGATTAAATGTACTACCAGCTCCATTGTACATAACTAGAAAACTCGATAAGATATATGAAACTAATGGCTTTCACAGGAAAGCAGGCTGCACAGAGATCATTAGGAAAAGAGAAACAACCAAGATGAGCCCTACAACTGTTTCATCTAACTGCCTAAATAGAGTTTCAGGGCAACCACATAAGGAAGGGAACAAAAATAGAGTCCAAAGCTCTCTCTGAGGTGAGGAAACAGATTTAGGAGTTTGAGGAAGTCAAGAGACTAAAATCAGAAGACAGAGGTTCAGGGAACTGTATGAAGAGAGCCACACACATGCAGAGGGGTCCCTTCAAATCTTCAACTGAGTATTGGTCAGCACAAGTATGTGAGGAAACTTCCAAGGCCAGGGAAAAGGCCCTAGGAAAGGAGTAGATGGAACAATACCCAGGCCTTACACAGTACTGAGAAATGTTCTTGCCTTCTCTCCTTCACTATCCAGAATGGAAAAACCTCCTAATAAGCTTGGCATTAAATAGACTCTGCAAACTGGTATTGTCTGAAAGGTAGGGCCAGATTAGCCCTAGAACAAAGACTAATAGGATGGGGTTCACCTAACAAAGCTTAGATGTAAGCCTCAAAAAATAAAAACAGTCTATACCTATTTTATCTGGAGCCAAGAAGAAAGCTCAAAGAGTATTAAAAGAATGCAAAGAAATAAAAAATCTATCACCTAATAATGTTAAATTTTATAATGCCTGGCATCAGTAAAGAAGCAAACAGAAAGAAATACAAGAAGGAAAAAAAACTGATAAATTAAAATAACCCCCAAACGATATAGATGATTGGATTAGTATTAAAGGACACTAATGCAGTCATTATAAATATACTCCATACAATTGAGAAAGAAGAGGATTGCATGAGTATGATAAGAGACATGGATGTTATACACAAACCCTCCTGGAACTCTTAGAGATGAAGAACACGGTATCTGAGATGAAAATACACTTGATGGAATTAACATCAGTTTATAACCTGCAGGAGGAAAGATTTGTGAATGTGGAGGCATAGCAATATAAACTATCTAAAGTGAAACTAAAAGAGGAACACAATTGTAAAAAAATTAACAGAGCACAAGTGAGTTATAAGACAACTTTAAGTGCCTAATATAAATATAATTGGAACCCAAGAAGAAAGAATCATAACAAAATATTTGTTGGAAAAAAAATTTGTAAAAGTTCTAAATTCAATAAAAAAATAAACCATGGATCTAAGAAGCTCAATGAACCACTTCCAGAAGAAATAAGAAAAACAACTACACCAAAGAACATCAAAAATCAGACTGCTTTAAAGAGAGATAAAGAAAATATCTTAAAAGTGCATGGGGGGAAAAGATACACTACAAACAAAATAACAAAGTTAAAAATGAGAGGAAACTTTATACCCTAACAACAAAGTATATGAAAAAAATATTAAGAAGACAATCCCATTTACAATAGCATCAAAAAGAATAAGATACTTAGGAATAAATTTAACAAAAGAAGCGAAATATCTATATGCTGAAACCTGTAAAATACTGACAAAAAAAACCTGAAAAAGACATAAATAAAGGGAAAGATATCTTCTGTTCATGGATTGGAAGAATTAGCATTGTTAAATGTCCCTTCTACCTAATGAAATCTACAGATTCAATGCTATCCCTGTCAAAATCCCTGTGATATTTTTCAAAAAATAGAAAAACAGTCCTAAAATTTGTATGGAATCAAGAAAGATCCCAAATAGCTAAAGCAATCTTGAGCAAAAAGAACAAAGCTGGAGGCATCATATTTTCTGATTACAAATTATATTACAAGACTATCATAACCCAAACAGTATGCTACTGGCATAAAGACAGGCACAGAGGCTAATGGAACAGAATAGAGGGCCCAGAAATAAACCTGCATCATATATGTTTAACTAATTTTTGACAAAGGTGCCAAGAATATACATGGAGAAAGGATAGTTTCTTTAGTAAATGGTGTTAGGAAAATGGGATAGTCTTCCTCAAAAAAAAAAAAAAAAGTAAGAAAGAAAGAAAAGAAAGAAAGAAGGAAAGGAGTTGAACTCTAATCTTACACTATACATAAAAATAAACTCAAGATTGGTTGAAGATTTAAACCTAAGGCCTGAAACCATAAGGATCCTGGAAAAAAATCCAGGTGCCTTGACCTTGATTTTCACAATATTTTTTTGGATTTTATGCCAAGAGCATAGGCAAAAAAAGCAAAATAAGCAAGTGGGATTATATCAGACTAAGAAGATCTGCACAGCAAACAAAACCATTAACAAAATGAAAAGACGATCTATAGAATGAGAGAAAATACTTACCAACAATATAGCCAATAAAGGGTTAATATCCAAAATCTATAAAAAAAATTCATACAACTCAATGACAACAACAAAAAATTGGATTAAAAAAATGCAAAAAGGACCTGAATAAGAAACCTAGATTCATTACTTTGACTTCTCTGTGTTTTATCAGTGGTCACAAACATTTTAGAATTTGAGTGTCTTAAGCCAAAATTTCTGGAAATATTTATCTCAATATTTTTTTCATTAAAATAATTTGTGTCTAATGGCAAAGCAGTCAATATTAATATTGACTTATTAATAAGACTCCTTTGACTTCTACACTATGTGATAAAAAGTAGCAGTAGAAACTACTAAATAAACCAAAACGTTTTAATTTTACATTTGATTTTTGTATCTTGATTTAATGCCAATTTTTAAAAGTTTAGTAAGTTATATAGTTAATTTAAGATGTATAAAGCACCTAGGTGGCTCAGTCAATTAAGCATCCGACTCCTGATTTTGACTCAGGTCATGATCTCAGGGTCCTGGGATGGAGTCCCACCTCTTGGAGTGCTGGGATTGAGCCCCACCTGGGGCTTCGTACTTAGCAAGGAGTCTGCTGGAGGATTCTCTCTCCCTCTCCCTCTGCCCCTCTCTCTGCTTTCTCTCTCTCTTTATTTATTTATTAAATAAATAAATAAATAAATAAATAAATAAATAAATCTTTAAACCGTTTAAATCTAGGGGCGCCTGGGTGGCTCAGTTAGCTGAGCCTCAGACTCTTGGTTTCAGCTCAGGTCATGATCTCATGGGTAGTGGGACTGAGCAGTGCCTGGGCTTCGTGCTCAGAAGGGAGTCTGCTTAAGATTCCCTCCCTCTGCCCCTCCCCCTACTTGTACTCGCTCTCTCACTCTCATCTCTAAAATAAACAAATCTTTAAAAAAAAAAAGTCTAAATCTAGCATGCCTGGATGGCTCAGTCAGTTGAGCATCCGACTCTTGGTTTTGGCTCAGGTCATGATCTCAGGGTCCTGGGATGGAGCTCCACCTCAGGCTTTGGGCTCAGCTGGGAGCCTGCTTAAAAGTCTCTCTCTTCCTCTCCCTCCCCCTCTGCCCCTCTCCCTACTTGTACTTGCATGCGAGCTCTCTCTCTCTCTCAATAAATAAAATCTTTTTATAAAATAAAATGTTTAAATCTAGTAGCTTCAAAATCTGTGAGGTGTTCAGAGATACTATAATAACACTGTTACTTGGAAATGTGAATGAAGTGTGCAAGCAGGCATCAAATGCATCCTATTTTGTTGTACACAGCATTTTAGAGCCCAAGCAGGGCCACGATCCGGCACACGCTGGAAAAAAAAAAAAAAACAACACACAAGGAATCTAGCTGTGCACATAATAAAAAGCACTGGCTGATGCCAATTATTGGGTAGACTTCCTGGGGTCTCCAGTTTAGTCATGCATGAAGAGCACTTCAGAACCAGAGAGGATTCTGTACACACACCTCTTCTTTTCTCTGCAATTTTCAAATATCTATCTCATCTCAGACACTATGATGATTTCTTGATAAGGAGTTGTTTAATGAATCCAAAACAAGCATGACGTAGAAAAAGAAACTGAATGAGTGAAAGTCTAATATAAGAGAAACGCTAAGATATTCATTGAATATGGATATGTGAAATATTCTTTTGTTTTCTTAATAAATGTTACCACATACTGGATGCATCGGGAAAGGATCTAAGTAGTATAAATAAACAACTGTTAATCTTCATAAGGTCTATAATTAAGAATATTAAGTATACATACATATATTTTAGGCTACTGAGAAATCCTTTAAAACGTTCATGGAAGCCATCCAGAAAAGTCAATTTGACAGTTGGACCCTAAAGTTTTTTCTTGATTTTCAAACCATAAATTATGGTCTAGATTATGTTTTTAAAAGATCTGTCTCTTGGTTCTCAGGATTTATATACCTCTAGCTATCTCTCTGCCAAAGGACTTTCACATTTGAATCTGTTATTTACCATTATCATCTATTCCATGTATAAATCTGAATTATCTGAATTCTTTTACTTTACTCAGACCTGTATCATCATGGGCATAACAGATATATATACAAGTTAACCCTTGAACAACTCAAGTTTGGGCTGTTCATGTCCACTTATACATGGGTTTTTTACACTACTACTAAATGTATTTCATCTTCTTTACGATTTTCTTAATAACATTTATAACCTTTATATATATATGTATAACTTAATAACATTAATAACATTTTCTTTTCCCTAGCTTACGTTATTGTAAGAATATGGTATATAATACATATAACGTATAAAGTTATGTTTATGTTAGTGGTAAGGCTTTCAGTCAACAGTAGGCTATTAGTAGTTAAGTTCTTGGGGAGTCAAAAGTTATAAATGGATTTTCAACTGTGCAAGGAGGTCAGAGCCCCTAACCTCTGCGTCTAAATATATATATATATAATTTATTGTTATATCTTGATATTCATAATTATATATTATAATATATAATTTATTATTATTTATATATATTTTTATATGTATCTATATCTCTCCTTAATAGGAAAGAGGGAAACCACAAAAAATATCCCACAATATTTGAGAAAGAGAGAAAAAGAATGTGCATCTGGAGAAAGTAAGCACATTCTAGTAAAAAACAAAGTATAGAAGACTGGTTACTGTCATGCCAAAACAGATCTGTGTGAAAAATAAGCCAATAAATCATTCAACTGGAGGGGAACTTTGGGTTCATACATTACATAATTTCATTTTACAGATGATAAGACTGAGATAAGTGTTTTTTCTGAGCTATTCATCAAAGTAGTTGGTGGTAGACTTGTGACTCTAGTGCTAAGTTTTTAGTCAGAATGTTTTCTTTTCATGTATCAAATAGAATCAAGTTGAGGAAGCAATGTGATTGAAGCCTAAATTTTTTAATTTTCCTGTGGACATACTGGCATTTAGCTTATTTCTCATTTGAGACATCATGATGTAAAAGTATTTTATTTTCAATACTGGCAGTTTTAGATAATAATAAGTGATAATATTGATGAAACAAGATGGTTCTCTTTTTGCCCCATTTGATAGAGCAAGGCATATCTTATGATTCCATGACTCAAAACTTAAGTCACTCATTTCAGAGCTAAAGCCTATTTTTAAGAAAGGATGCTAAATTCTCTCAATTCACTAGGTCCTAATTAGGCTAGACCAGCAACAGGATAACATGACTTATTCTCTACACATTCTATGAACATATAAAAGCCCCAGATAACAAGAAAAAAAAATCATCATGCTGGTGTGTATACACATTATATTTCTATTATAAAGTTCTGTAAACTGTGAATCTCATGCCACAAACAATGGTAAGATCAAGCTTGCATTTCAGAAAAGCACTCAGATTTAAAAAGGGGTAAATTAAAGGACAGATTACTGGTCAATAGGCTTGAACCTGAGTTATGACAATAGCTGTGGGGATGAAAAAGTAGAATTAACATAACAATGATGTAGAATTGAGCAGTGATGTAGAAATTGGATATTTAGGACTAGTAGTGCTCAAGAGAAAGTTCCAACTAAGAGGTGCAGCAGGCTTGGGAGTGATACATACAGAGACGTAATGCATGGGGATGGGCAATATTTCTTAAAATTAAGCATAAGGAATTAATAATACCAGACAAAAATAAGCAGTACCATAAAAGGAAAGAAAAACAATAGAAAAAGACAGAGATCTGAGGCATTGTCGCTCCCAGCCCTGTCATTTTCTGCTGCCAGACTGTATCATATGTAATATCCTGTTTTAAAATTCCATCATATCTTCTTTCATACAACATTTCTTAAACTCCTTGGGGTTCATCTCAGCCATCCTACTGTTGTGTTATCTTTGTCTGATTTTTATAATTTTTCTAACCATCTTCCTTTTTTGTAAAATATGATTATTTTATAGTGGGAAAATAAAAATACTTATCATCAGATTGTTGTCTGGATTACATGAGATAATGCATGGTAACATCCAAGAGCAGCTATTTAACTACTTTGGTCAGTTCACCAATTCAAATGCTAATCTCCTCCACAAACACCCTCACAGACACCCAGAAATAATGTTTTACCAGCTATCTGGGCATCCCTCAACCCATCCCGTTGACACATAAAATTAATCATTGTTTCCTCTACTTTTAAAGCAGTTTTGATTGAGTTACTTTAACATATTTTTAATGGCTACTTTGAAGATTTGTCTGTTAAATCCAACAACAGGTTGCATTCAAAGGCATTTTCCAGTCTGTGGGTCACTTTTTCCTGATACTTTGCATGTTTTATCTTTTTTAATTCAAAACCAGGCATTTTAGAAAATATATTGTAAGAGCTCTGATGTTGCCATTGACTCTTGGGGATTGTTACTACTTGTCACTTGTCTATTTAGTGACTGACTGGATTATTTTAGTGAAGTCTATTTCCACTACGCTGTGAAGCCTCTGATGTTCATCAGGGGCACCATCTTGGACATGGACAGTCACACTGGGATGACAGTGGTTTCGGTAGGGTTCTCTTGGATTGCTCTTACTCTTTACCACACTCTGTTGTTAAGCTCCCCTAATTGGTGACTGATTATCAATGATCAATTTTTTGTTTATGGATCCAGCTTTTGGTGTTATGTCTGAGAAGTCATCGCGGAACCCAAGGCCACCTAGGTATTCTTACCTATATAATTTATAAAGAGTTCTTTCTTGTCCTCTAATTGTTCCTCTTCCTGCTTTTAAGGAGACAGTATCTTTTAATATGTCTCAGAGTGCCGGGAATGGACAGCAATCCCTGTACCGAGGGATGAAACAGTACAACAACCTTTGCTGTGAAGGAGAGGAGAAGGCAAAGGGGTCAACGTTCAGAGGCGAAGACCCTTTGCTCTTCTTTGCTCCCGCTTTTATTGGTCCTTCAGGGTAATCACAAATCCTTATCACTGTTTCTCAAGCACTTGATGTGTGACAAGGGATCTTACTGAAAACTGGGAGATCTGTTTACAGGAAGGATACATTATGCTAATTTGGGCGTGTTTTACAAGTTCTGCTAAACAAAGCCAAAGGGACAATGCCTACAGCTCTTAGATTGCAGGGTGGCTGTTTGGGCTAGGAAAGTTTCGGGAAGGCAACGCCCCCGCTCGGCATTCCAAGGGCAGAGTGGTCACAGTAGTCCTCGGCATTCCAAAGACCTACGCCCTTCTCCGAAAACTTCCCCGCCCTTAGTGGCCTCTGTGTTACATTTTAGCAAGCCAGAGGTCAGCGTCTGTTACGTTTTAGCGAGCCAGGTATTACGGCTGATTTCATGCTCTACATTAACCCCAACATCAGAAGATTCTAATCTCATAGATTTTTGTTAAATTTTCTTCTATTTCTTAGTTGTCTCAGATTACACCAGGGTTAGTTTCTATATCTTAGCCTTTGTCTTTTATTCTGCTTGTGTTTCCAACCAGTGTGACAAATCCTGCGTTGATTCTGTTTTAGGAATAAACGATTGTGTGGAATTTCATAATGCAGTCAAAGGGAATTTTCTATGCTGCAGTACACATAGAACTGTTCTTCCCCAAACTTCTTCCCCATGGGTGGGAAATTGCATGAAAACAAAGCCAGGGTGCAACAGCCCACCCGTTTTATTTGGATGTATTCAGGCTGGGAACTGGCTGTTAGCCTGCACCTCTCCCCCAAATGTCAGAATTCCTGGTATGAGGGAGAGATGAAATAATTTGTGGAGCAGCTGTTGTGTAGAGGAATCTTTAATTAATCCTTTTTTTATTTTTTAAGTCCCATACCTAATTCTTCTCCTCTATCCTAAAACTTCAAACTAGGCATCTCGTAAGACTTCACCAAAGAGTATTCACTATTGCTTCTATTGCTTCCATGCCACACCACCCCTCAGCCCCAGTTGCCACCAAGTCCAGAAGTGTGACTCCCCTGCCTTGTTACATTTCCTTCACTCTGGTGCATCCATTCCCCCTTGCACTCTGTAACGCACTTACAGTGGGAATTTAGGACAGCATTTGAGTGTTGGTGTGCATTCCACTATAAGCCTGGAAGCCTAGAATGACTGTAAAATATTCTTTACATTTAGAAATTGTAAAGTTCCCACATGAAAATAAAATGAAAGGAAAATAAGTGCCACCAAAATATTGCTGAGTTAGCCTAATCGTTGTGGGATTTCATAGACTTTGGTTTATATGTGATACTAAGATATAAACTGTTAAAACAAAGAATGACATGAAGGCTATATTGGGCAGTAGATTTCATTCTCAAAACAAATAAAACTAAAGTCATAAATTATTTAAAATACTGCTGAGAAAACAAATGAAAATAGTTTCTTAAATCATATATTTTTTAAATTCATGGTGAAGTAGAGTATATCAGATGAAAACAGTAAAGCCTGTGGTAAAAGCATTACTTGACAAAGTGTATTAATCTTCATACACAATTGGGTATAACTAAATCATTTAATTACAATTACCTTTTTTAGAAGTAATTTTGGAAACCTCTTAATTGGTCAAGGAATTTTTTATATTGACACTAAACACATGCACATCTCAGAGTACATTGATTAATTAATACTATTACCTATTTACTCAATGCAACATCAGCATTTTTCCTGAGCTAGAAAGAAGTTAACAATAGTACTTATTACTTTGTGAATGCTACCTTAGGTCTAACTCTACTACTTTCGTGTACTTCACTTGTTCTTTATCTCAATTTCTGTTTCTGTATAAAGAAAAAAGGTAAATACGAGAAAAGAAATGAATAAATAAGAACAGCTGTAAGAAAATTTGCTGCAGAACTACTAGAACTAAGATATGATTTTTGTAGCCAAGAAGTCTTCAGCAAACATGCCCTCCATTGCAGAAAGTTGCTAATTCAGAATGAAGGAAATCCAGATGATAAGCAGCCTCTCTCTCTCTCTCTCTCTCTCTCTGCAAATGCACACATGGACAAACACACACACACACACACACACACACACACACACACACAGGGTTCAAAATTTGGCACCTTATTTATTTGCTGTTATCTTTGGCAAGTTACTTAAGCTCTCTGAGGTTGCCCGTAAATAAGAATAAGAATACGTATCTACCATTGAGATTTTTGGGGAGGGCTGAATAAACGTGTGAAAACCAGGAACAATACAGAGAATACAGGTGTAACTATTTTATTATTCAAAAATATTTTTTAAAGATTTATTTATTTTAGAGAGAGACACACATTAAGCATGAATGGGGTGGGGAGGGGTAGTGGGGGGAGAAGTGGGAGGGGCAGAGGGAGAGAAACCCAAGCAGATTCTGTGCTGAGCATAGAGCCCACTTGGGGCTTGACCTCATGACCCTGAGATCATGACCTAAACCAAAATCAAGAGTTGGACACTTAACCAACTGAGCCACCCAGCTGCCCCTCATTCGAAAGTATTTATCAAGTGCTGGCAAAAATGCCCTAGTCCTATACAGTATCCTGCAGATTGAGCAATAAACAAAACAGACCAAACTACCTCGCTAATGAAACCGACATGCTACTGGGTGAAGATACTGGAAGGAAGAAATAGATACCTACTAAGGATGTAGAAGAGGAGCAGTCTGGCATTGAGGGAAATCAATCATTTAAGTTTAGATAGCTGATGATACATAATTTCTACATCCCTAAAGATGGAGTCAACTAAGTTGTTAGATATTTGAAACTTGGGTTCAAGAAGAAGTGTAGCTTGAAGATAAAAATATAAGGGTCAGGAACAAATCCCGTAGGTAATATTTGAAGTCACGAGTCTGGATGACATCACTGAAAGAGGGAGAAAAGGGAGAAATCATAACTGAAGAGGACTCAATACTAAGGCATTTAAATGATTAACCATATTTTCCATTAAAAGGAACAGCAAGGGGAATAGAGAAGAAGTACAGAGAGGGTCTAGGGAAACTGAGTATGTGTGCTGTCCTAAAAGTGGATGAAGAACATGTTGAGACAGCCAAGTGGATAAATGAGTGGCTGACGTGTGGGGATGTTCTCTTCTAATTGTTCCTGTTTTCCCATTAAAATAGGAAGCTATGCCATTAAATGAGAGTGATTACGAAGAAAGACATGGGAGGCTGGAAGGAAAAATCATTGTAAAGTCCTTCCAGGAATGCCTGGCATATGACAGATTAACATTTTATTATTGCTATTGCTATTCTAGTACTATTGTTACTACACTATTATAACTATATATTTTTATTTTTAATTATTTATTTTTAAAGATTTTTATTTATTTATTTGACAGAGAGAGAGAGACAAGCAGTGGAGAGGGAACACAAGCAGGGGGAAGAAGAAGGCTCCCAGCAGAGGAGCCTGATGTGGGGCTTGATCCCAGGACTCTGGAATCACGCCCTGAACTGAAGGCAGACGCTTAACGACTGAGCCACCCAGGTGCCCCTATAACTATATATTTTTAAATCAAGACCTCCTGAAAATAGTGTTTTAGCCAGAAATAATGACTTTAATAAATGAAATTCTGGATAGTGTGGTAAATATTAGTGGGGAGATATGTGGGGGACAGTTGGATCACTATGCATCTCTGAAATTGTGCCTACTCTGGACATACTTCTTTTCCTTTCCTTGGTTAGCCAACTAGTTACCGTTCTTTTCAGCTGCCCAAGACCTTTTTTGGTCACTTTAAATTGTTCTTCAAGTATAAATCCTGCTCTATACATTCAAATTGCAGGCAAGTTTCTCATAATTGAAAAGAAATATTCAAAATAAGTCCAAATTGCTCTTTCTTAAAAAAGATGTATGCTATACTGAAAAAAGTTGGGAAAGCAATCACTGTAACATAAATTATATTTATGTTTTTACTAATATCAACTCTATTTACAAAGTGTTATGTTCACTCTAAATAAAAACTTAGAAGTGTGTACTTACACATACAAATATAACCACATTTTTATATAATAGCTTAAAATATGACACTTGATTTTCCTGTGCCTGTGTAGAATACCAGTCACACATTTTCCCCTTTTTGCCCAGAAAGGATAGAAAACAATTTTCTTTGGCTTCAATAGTTCTTTCTCCAAGTAATTTGTATGTGTATATAGAGAGCAGGGACTATAGACAATGGTGTCAGTGAATAGAATTGAGTGAACGGGTGTTTAAAATGTTCCTGATCCCTGGATCTTAGTAGTTCTGTCACTTTCACCTACATTTAGGTTGAGGAAGGCAGAGAGTTACTCATTACTCACATGTATTTCTGGACCTGATTAGCTAAACTCATTATTAAACAATTTACCTTTTTAAAAACACATTGGGACAGGAATAAGTTGTTGACCCATATTTAACAAACATTATGCAGTTGTGAATTAGTATTAGAGCATAAAATTTTATCTCCTATTTCTCTTCATATAAATATTTATAGATTTCAACATTCTCCAGTCCCATCTAAAGCCCATGCAAGGCATATCACTGCCCCTAAGTTTGAAGGAGGTAATTATGAGAGCTCTTACATGGGAGTTTAACGAATTCTCATTCCCAGTATCCTTTTGCACTATTATCCATGGACCATACTCAGACTGCTGTAAACTGTTCTCTCCCTAATGTGGGTCTTCAGCATAAGTGATGTGGAATGGTTACTTCCATGGCTACAAAGGGTATGCAGTGCATGCCATAGCTATAGAAAAGATGGAAAAGTGGCTAAATTTGTGGATTCAAGATGTCAGTATTGAGGAAAAATAGCATGTGTGACATTAAAAGCCAAGGAAAGTAGCAGAGGCATTATCTAGGATCAAGAAAATTCCAAATTCTTTTTGTCTCGTGCTGGCTGGCTTTCATGTTTCAAAAGACAATACAGTGTGGAAATGTTGAACTTGCAGGCAACACAGGTTCCACATATTGTGAAAAACGTCCTAAGAAGAGCCATTTTTAAAATAGAGCCCAGAGCAACCGTCTTAGAGCAACTTTCTTGCACCATCTGTTTTCGAAAACTTTGAACTGGGCTAAACCATCAACACTCTAAGAAGTTAACAAGAACGAGAAAATCCTGCTTGAAAAGACTGATATAAGTAAACTGCCTAGAAACCATTTTGCCTGATCAATCAATTAAATACAAATCTAATCCTGCTTGCCAAAACTAATGAACTCTTCTTTAAAACAACTTACTTAATCTTCCCTTTTTTCCATAAAACCCATGAGTCTACCTCCTATAATCAGGACACTATTTGGATTTCTACTCAAACCTCTATACCTCAAATTGGAATTCTTTGATCCCAAATATTTGTCTTTTTCTCTTGAACAGTTTTCTTGCTTTTAGGTTGACAAGATCAAGAAGCTGGAGAATTTTAAAAATACCTGATAAATGTTATACAGAAAAGGGGTTATTTGGAAAAGTAGATTCTCAACACTGAAGAGACTAGCTT